>NC_134495.1:40081728-40188763 GCF_040206685.1 Ascaphus truei
TGATTTTTTCTTATATATATATGTAGCGGTCATGTAAAATGGCTACAGTCATCTCTCCTGCTGACAGTAAGGCCTGGTAAGTTGTGGGCATGCCAGCAGTAATTATGGAGGTTTGCCCTCACACCCTGGTGATGTGCCCTGTGTAAGGATGGGAGTGGTCACAGACTCTGACTCCCTGGTTGGTGATGTCAGAGTTGTGTCAGCCCCCAGAGAGTACATAAGGCACAGCACTGTGTCAAAAGTTAGTTCTATCTGAGTCTAGTTCTGGCAGGAGTTCTGGCAAGGTCAAGTTCAAGTAGTTAAGACAGTTATGTTCTAATAGCTGCAGTAGGAGTCTGTGTCCAGGGACCTGGCACAGAATAAAGATATCCCGACTGGGATAGGGAATCCCTGATCAAGGCGAAATACCTTTTTAAGGGAAGTACGGGCACAATGACGGGCTAGAGATACCCCATTGTGGAGGGCAGCTAGCCCACCGTATCAATAAAGATGAAGCTGATCACAGAAACCCTCGTGTGTAAGAGTCAAGTGATTGCACAGGGGGCTGCACCACCGAGGAGTTCCTCACCAGGACCATCCCCAAGTGACCGAAGGGACCCTGATGAGGTGGAGGCGCTGCACTGGAACTAGGTAGGACTCAGCACACTACCTCAGCTGCCTGTCTGGACGGGTCCTCCCCATACACCATCATGCGGGAGACTCAGGAGTCCTGTTGCCAACAGGTGCACCACCAGACACTACCACACTGTAATGGGGACCGGTTAGACCACAGGGGCCAATGTGAGATTGGGTGGGTCAGGCCGGGCCAGAAATACCGTTACATATATATATATATATATATATATATATATATATATATACACATACACATACACATACACATACACATACACATGTAGAGGTATCAGTACCGTGTTAGCCGAGCTTCAATAATCAAAAAATAAATAGATGATACCGTTCTGTGGCTAACGAAATGCTTTTATTTGTGCGAGCTTTCGAGATAGACTGATCTCTTCTTCCGGCGATGTTACAATGAATGAAGCAAGGATAACTTAAAAACAGTGTCTCTTGGAATGTTATCTGTGCTTCTCCTTCCCCCAGTGTGGATGTGTTTTATGGCTAGAGGTGTCAAAGGGTAACTGAAAGCAAGTGAAGAAAGAGTGTGTATGTGTATCAGTGTGAATAAAAATGAATGAAGAGCCCACAGTATAAACAGTGCTCTACACAAGGTGAGTGTGGAGTGAGAGGGATATAAATGGTGTGGGTGGGTGTGGAAATGTGAGAGTTTGTAGCACAACTAAAAGTGTGTGTGGATACTATGTGGTCCCTATTGGTGTATATGGATGGAAAAATAAGGAGTATTAGTATGTGTGAGAGACAGCTGTGTGTGCATACATATAGCACAGTATGTACAGACATGGCCTTTAGCGCTCATGGGAAGAGAGTTCGCTAGTGTCAGTAATGACTCATAAAATTTCGATCTCTGTTTATATATATATATATAATCAAAAAATAAATAGATGATACCGTTCTGTGGCTAACGAAATGCTTTTATTTGTGCGACCTTTCAAGATAAACTGATCTCTTCTTCCGGCGATGTTACAATGAATGAAGCAAGCAAAGGGTATGCTTCAAAACAGTGTCTCTTGGAATGTTATCTGTGCTTGTCCTCCCCCGGTGGGGATGTGATTCATGGCTAGAGGTGTTAAATGGTTCCTGAAAGTTAGTGATGTAAGAGTGTGTGTGTGTATCTGTGTGAATATAAATGAATGGAGAGCCCACAGTGTATACAGTGCTTTACAAAAGGTGTGTGTGTGGAGTGGGAGTTAATATAAATGGTGTGGGTAGGTGTGGAAATGTGAGAGATTGTAGCATAACTAGAAGTGTGTGTAGATACTATGTGGTCCCTATTGGTGTATAGGGATGGAAAAACAAGGAGTATTGGTATGTGTAAGAGACAGCTGTGTGTACATACATATAGCACAGTATGTGCAGACATGGCCTTTAGCGCTCATGGGAAGAGAGTTCACTTGTGTCAGTAATGACTCATACAATTTCGATCTATGTTTAGGCCACCGTTAAGTATCCCGAACAGTTGCATACATTTGTATTCATGCAACCGTCTACCTTTCGATGTTTTAAGATTAAGAGTATGGCAACCCTCAGATCGTTCATCTTATGGCCAGAGTCAGAGAAATGTTCGCCGACAGGACCGTCTCTTGTTCCGCGTGTGATGCTGTGGCGATGCAGGTTCATTCTCTTGTTAGCCCCTGCCCTGTCTCCCCTATGTAGTAGCAGCCCCCTGGGCATTTCATGCACATGATGAGGTACACGACATTGCTGGAGGAACAGGTGAACCTTCCTCTGATTTTGTATTCCCGATCCCTGTGTGGTATTTGTATTGTGTCCGCTGTGTAGAGCATTGCGCAGGTTTTGCATCTTGCGTCCTGGCATGGTTTTGTCCCGCATTCAGTGGTACTGCTGAATACTTTACTCCTCACCAAAATATTCTTGAGATTATGGGGTTGTCTGTATGATAATAAGGGTGCTTCATGGAAGACCTGTTGCAGTCTTGTATCTTCCTGGAGGATGGGTTGTAGTTCCCTGGCGATCTTGCGTAGGGCTCCTAGGTGTGGGTTATATGTGACCACCAAAGGTACCCTGTCACTTGTCTCCTTCTGTTTGTATTAAAGGAGATCACTTCTTGGTATTCTGGTCACAGACCCCCAAACAATTTAAATCTGCACACACAAACCCATGTAAACTCAACCCCAGCCCCACCTCACTATATATATTTGTCTTAAGGAGTGCTACTGGGTATGTGACATTGTACAGTATAAACACAAGGAAGAGAAGCCCAATGCAACATGATCCTCCGCCGACTTAAATTTAACATGTCAAAAACAGAACTCCTTATATTTCATGCCAAACCTGGCCCTACTACCACCTTCCACATTACTGTTGGAAGAACTACTATACATGCAGTAGCCCAAGCACGCTGCCCTGGGGGTCACAGACTCCTCTCTCACATTCAAAAGGTAGCTAAACCTGTCGTTTTGTCCTCCGCAATATTACAAAGATACGCCCTTCCACTGTTGCTCGACAGCTAAAACTCTGACACAGACCCTCATTCTCTACCATCTCAAATACTGGAACCTTCTGCTGTCCGGTCTTACTGCCTCTCACCTGTCTCCCCTACAATCTATACTAAACGCTGCTGCCAGAATCACTCTACTCTTTCCTAAATCTGTCTCAGCGTCTCCCCTGCTGAAATCCCTCTCCTGGCTTCCTATCAAATCCCGTATCTCACACTCAATTCTCCTCCTCACTTTTAAAGCTTTACACTCTTCTGCCCCTCCTTACAGCTCAGCTCTAATTTCTCGCTGTGCACCATCCCGACTCTTGCGATCCGCCCAATGATGTCTTCTATCTACCCCTTTTGTATCTAAAGCCCTCTCTCGCCTTAAACCTTTCTCACTGACTGCCCCTCACCTCTGGAATGCCCTTCCCCTCAATACCCGACTAGCACCCTCTCTATCCACCTTTAAGACCCACATTCTAACACATCTGCTTAAAGAAGCATGTGAGTAGCTCCGTGGCTGATACTATAGACCGCATACAAAAAGCTTGGCCCATTGCAGACGCACTTACCAGAACGCCCTTCTACTGTCTCTGTATGTTCTACCTACCAATTAGATTGTAAGCTCTTCAGAGCAGGGACTCCTTTTCCTAAATGTTACTTTTATGTCTGAAGCACATATTCCCATTATCTGTTATTTGTATTATTTATATGATTGTCACGTGTATTACTGCGGTGAAGCGCTTTCTACATAAATGGCGCTATATAAATAAAGACATACAGTACATACATACATATAACATCCAACATGACAAAGCATATAGTTAAATATTTATCTGTTTCTCTCTCATAAGTGGGGTCCGACTTACTTATCTCTCTCTCTCTCTCTCTCTCTCTCTCTCTCTCTCTCTCTCTCTCTCTCTCTCTCTCTCTCTCTCTCTCTCTCTCTCTCTCTCTCTCTCTCTCTCTCTCTCTCTCTCTCTCTCTCTCTCTCTCTCTCTCTCTCTCTCTCTCTCTCTCTCGTATCATCAAGAGGGTAATCTAAAGTTAATTTGCAGAATTTCAATAACCCTTGGCATTTGTAAATAGTTTCTTTAGTATAATAAAGAGTTCAATTGAAAATAGATACATTTTATTGAAGAGTTTTAAATATATTCTTAGTAAAATATGTTACAAACTGACTTATAAATATAAATCTTATTTGCAGATAGTCACAGAGCTTGGCATCAGTTACAGATTAGCTTGTCCGGGATGGGAAGGGAGCGAAGATAGCAGGGATACACCATGAAAAATAAAAAATAAATGCATACAATAGTGTAATAAGTTCTTTTCAATCTGGATAAAACATGTATGTCTTGGCTCTATAGCAATGCCTACTTACAGCAGGTCAAAAGGTAAAAAGCATTGATCTACACAGCAGGTAGAAAGGTGTCAGGATCTTCAGGAACAACAGCCCAGGTTTACAGCATAAGAAATCAGCACCTCAGCTCAGACGTCAGTAGATGTGAGTGGATCAGAGACATTGTGTACATAATCATAGTTCACATAAGGCTTTACTTGAGGCAAATGGAGTGCTGGTTCAGTGTGGAGCAGCTCACCGGGGATCTTCTCCTTAGACTCACAACAGACCGGGTGGGAGATGGCGTCTGACGTCACATCCGCTGTTGGGGTGACGGCATCCGGTCTTTGAGGCAAACGGTGGGGGAACTCAGCAACTCTGAAGCCTTCAGTAGAAAGAGCAGCTGCAGCAATGAAAGTGGCTCTACGCGTTTCGTCGTACTAGACAACTTCCTCAGGAGCAATGAGGATGCTCCTGAGGAAGTTGTCTAGTACGACGAAACGCGTAGAGCCAGTTTCATTGCTGCAGCTGCTCTTTCTACTGAAGGCTTCAGAGTTGCTGAGTTCCCCCACCGTTTGCCTCCAAGACCAGATGCCGTCACCCCAACAGCGGATGTGACGTCAGACGCCATCTCCCACCCGGTCTGTTGTGAGTCTAAGGAGAAGATCCCCGGTGAGCTGCTCCACACTGAACCAGCACTCCATTTGCCTCAAGTAAAGCCTTATGTGAACTATGATTATGTACACAATGTCTCTGATCCACTCACATCTACTGACGTCTGAGCTGAGGTGCTGATTTCTTATGCTGTAAACCTGGGCTGTTGTTCCTGAAGATCCTGACACCTTTCTACCTGCTGTGTTGATCAATGCTTTTTACCTTTTGACCTGCTGTAAGTAGGCATTGCTATAGAGCCAAGACATACATGTTTTATCCAGATTGAAAAGAACTTATTACACTATTGTATGCATTTATTTTTTATTTTTCATGGTGTATCCCTGCTATCTTCGCTCCCTTCCCATCCCGGACAAGCTACTATTGAAAGGAATCTGTACACATTCCTGGAAGGTTGAGAATTTGATCAGTGATCACCTTGACACATTTTATTTTGAATTTTAATTTTGTGCACTATTTTATCACAGATTGGGTGTGGTTAGCGCCGGTAACAAATCACTTTAAGTTCAATCAGTTACAGATTAGTCAGGTATTTTTTTTTTTTTTTTTAGGGCCTAAATAGCTCATGGGGGAAATAAGTCTGGATGGTGGGTATCCGTAACATTTAGAGATGTTATGATCCTCCTGCCTCTGAACAAAGCACTGTAGCCTCCCCTTGGAGGTATGTTGACAGGCTTACTCCCTCTCCAGTTGTGCTTTCCTTTTCATAGCCTCTCTCTCCTCTCTCTGTTCTGGTGGAATAGGTATGGAAACCTCAAGCTCTTGGAGAGGCTGTTGACAGAAGGATGGAGTGAAGTTGTCCACTCTACTGGGTACATTGATAGGAAGCTGCAGGTTAGAAAGCTGGTGCTTCTGGTTGAAAGGAGCTTGAATGGGGATAGTGGTTTGGCTGACCTTTTTAATGCATGTCACTGCAGCTTTCCGTTCTATGGATATCACTGGGAAGTGTTTGGGATTCTCTATAACTGAAGCTTTGTTTTCCCCACGTTGTTTGATTTCACTGGTTTTAATGCCAGGAGCTGGAATGGGGATAGTGGTTTGGCTGACCTTTTCAGTGCATCTTACTGCAGCTTCCTGTTCTATGGATATCACTGGGAAGTGTTTGGGATTCTCTATAACTGAAGCTTTGTTTTCCCCATGTTGTTTGATTTCACTGGTTTTAATGTCAGGTCTTGTGTACTCATGTATTTTAAATAGCCTAGGCCTGGCATTAATACCGACTCCTTTAATTCCAGAAATACTGTCCTGTTTTTTGGCCATGAACCTTTTAATCGCATCAGTAAGAGACCACTGAACATGAGAAGCAGAAGTCTGGCTTTGGCGTCCTTGCATTGGTCCAAGCTTATTTCCAAGTGTAATGGATCCTGCGGGTGCCCCTGGACCTGTGGGACCTGCTTTTTTACCCAATGGGTGAAATACTTGAACAGAGTTAATCATTTGGAGGCTGAGGTTGCTGTGATGGGCTTTCACCTTTCCTTGTTCAGAAGGTTCCAATGACTTCTTGCCCTTCCCAAGGACTTCTGAATTCACTCCAGGCTGATTAGCACTTTTTCTTTTGAGAGCTTTGGGGTTATTACCAGTACCACAAGCCAGCGCTTGCTCAAAACTGAAAACGCTGGTCTGGTTCTTTGTTTTCTTCACTAGCTGCTTGATATTGCTGTTCTGTTTACGTTTGATCCCCATCTCTTGAGGTGTCTTTCGCTCAGGACTATGAGTAACTGCAGGAGACTTTGCATCTTTACATTTGATCCCCATCTCCTGAGGTGTCTTCCGCTCAGGACTATGAGTAACTGCAGGAGTTTTTGCATATTTACGTTTGATCCCGATCTCCTGAGGTGTCTTCCGCTCAGGACAATGAGTAACTGCAGGAGTCTTTGCATATTTACGTTTGATCCCCATCTCCTGAGGTGTCTTCCGCTCAGGACAATGAGTAACTGCAGGAGTTTTTGCATATTTACGTTTGATCCCCATCTCCTGAGGTGTCTTCCGCTCAGGACTATGAGTAACTGCAGGAGTTTTTGCATATTTACGTTTGATCCCCATCTCCTGAGGTGTCTTCCGCTCAGGACTATGAGTAACTGCAGGAGTCTTTGCATCTTTACGTTTGATCCCCATCTCCTGAGGTGTCTTCCGCTCAGGACTATGAGTAACTGCAGGAGTCTTTGCATCTTTACGTTTGATCCCTATCTCCTGAGTTTTCTTCAGTTTAGGATTAATATGAGTAACAGCAGGTGTCTTTGCATCCATTGTACCTTCGCGGCTTTGCTGCGTTTTTCCAGATACCTTATTGGAAATGTGGGCACCTGAGAGACAAACACGTTTCATCTTTTTTAACAGAACAGCCTCGTCACCAGATTGTGGGCCATGGGGTGACTTCCCTGGTATAGGAGCAGAAGAATGATTTACTGGCTTTGACATTGGTTTTACCTTCTTTTGCAGTGCAGTTTGATGGACTTGATCCTTTGCAGCTGAAGAAAGGATCTTTTTCTTCTTTGTTTCCACTGTGGAGCACTTTGGTACTCCCTCAGACTTTGACGGACACTCAGTCTTCACTGAACTCAGCACGTTATTACGAACCTTCTGAGCAATATGTGAGGGGGCCTTCACCTCTGAAGATCTCTTCTCCATATCTTTTAACCCACCCCTTTTCCACACTGGCACACATAACTCTTTGTTGCTTTGCACATCAATATGTAACTTTGAGAGGTGGCTCAGCTTCCGAGCTGGTTGAGTTGGGTACATTAGAGGTGGTTCACTTTTTTCATTAGCAGCAAGCTGAACTGCTCCTTGTATAATTAAACTGGCCTGGGAAATATGTTGGGCTCCAAGCGAGGTCTGACACACTGTAACAAAATCAAAAAGGAGAAATAATCAATTATCATAAATACCAACACATTGTACATAATAACACAAAGGAAGAAAAGCAAACACATGCTTAATCCCTTCAGTATTGGCGAGGACTACATACTGTAGAGTTCTATATATTTGTAACACTACAGTGGCGAATGACCGTAATTAAAGATCTTTATAACAGGTAATGGTATCGGTCAAGGAGAAGATTTTGAACAATGATTAGTAAAGATTCTCCATATCTCACCTTGTAAGGTCTGCAACACAATGCAGTGGGGAAAGGGAATGAAGCTAATTACACATGGAAATCAGTGCAAAGAACTACTGTACACAATGCAAAATTATGAGAGATATCCATGTTTTATCACAATAATGATGGTGGAGTGATGAAGACGAAGAGAAGTAGGTTTTATTGGTGGGGATATTATTAGTGATAAAGAGGGCAGATTATGATAAAAGGCCAACAAGAGTTTCACAAGTCTCTGTGTGTTATTTGTCAATGGGAAAACCAATACACTACAGTAGATACTCAGTTTTGCATATTATCAATTTATGAACAAAGCGGCATTCAACTTAAGGAACATCCACAAACGTTTAGCTGCAATAGCAACAACTGGGGGAAATGCTATGATTTGGGCATCTAGATCTCTCCTTTTTTGCCCCTTGTGCTCCCCCAACTGTTTGCCTTACCCACCTGACACTCCTCCTACTTTTACATTTTCGGCTATCCTGGTTGCTTGGGGATCAGGGGCTGCCGAATAATGAGCCAGTGGATAGGACGGTCTTGGGCTTTTCCCCCTGGGGGAGGTTATTGGCAGCCCAGTGGGTGTCTGTAAGAAGGAGCCAATCTGTGCTGTGTTGCCACCAGTTGGAGCATATTGGCCAGGAACTGGGTGGTATGTCCTATCCTGAACGTGCATTCCTCTAAGGTGTATGAATGGTGGCTGCTGAAGTTGTGTATACTGGGTGGCCATTATACAAGGCCCTATTGTAGCACGTCTTTCCAAATGTGTGTTGGGACGGAAAGTAACAGGCTGCGTTGTGGCTTCTCCCCTAACCTGTCCTGCAAATCCTGTGTATCCTCCTGTAGCAGTGTGGTAGAATCCTGTGTTCATGTCCCATACACGAGGGTAAGCGCGTGTTGCCTGTGGGATCTGCTGTAGATACATTGGTGTTCCTGCAGACCCTTGTTGCAAAATCATGCCTTGGGCCCCATGTCTGTAGACTTCTGTATTCCTCCCTACTGGGTGGAAGCTGTTGCTCCATGAAGGGTAAGCAGTGGTGACTGCAGGAGCACTGCAGGTCGGTGGAGGGTTCACAGCAGAGGAATTTAAAAACTGATCTGTAAGGAAGAAAGGTAAAAGTGAAGGGCGTGAAAAGCACAATCAAGGCACATTTCTTTAACACACGGGGACTCAACTCCAGTCATCAAACCCCCCACAATAGGTCAACTTTTCAGGATATTCCAGCTTTAGCACAGGTGGCACAATCACTCAATCAGCCTCTGATTGAGTCACCTGTGCTGAAGCAGGGACTGATTGAGCGAGCTGTGCTGAAGCAGGGATGGATTGAGCCACCTCCGCTGAAGCTGGGATATCCTGAAAGCCTGACTTTGGGGAGTTAGGACTGCTTTAACAGACTGCTAAAAGATATTCTTGATATCAAATACATATGAAATACATAGAGATGCTCACTTGGTTTGGTATTTTTATTTTGCCTTTAAAATATTTGGGGTTTTGGTTCTGGTTCTGAATAAAGTTTTTGGTGTTCTTTGTTTTGTTATGAATAGCAAGCACTAACACGGATAATGGCTTGCTGGGAAAACACATTTATTTGATTATCAATGTTACAGACCACTACTCTGATCAATAGTGGTCAGAAGTTTCAATATTTAAATACATTTTTAAGCAAGCTCCATGATTGCCTTCTATTCATAGCATTGCTATGTATTGAAACACCAGAGCACCCGTACATTTTAGCTCAATATATGGGGTTTAATCTATATATATATATATAGATATATATATATATATATATAGATATATACTGTATATATATATATATACATATATACATATATGATGTGTTGGGATGTAACACAGACAGAAAACTATTTCTAGGTAGTTTTCAACACAAAGTGGCAACTGGCATATAAAACTTGTGCAGTCCATCACCTGCTTTCATGTCCACCTATGAACACAATGACAAATATAGATATACCATAGCTTTCGGAACTGGATCTTTAAAAATAAAAATAAAAACATAACAATTGCCTGTTCCTACTGTGGTATTTTGTGGTGATATTATGGTGTGGTATTCTGAGACGTCTGGTATATTGAGGTATCTGGAGGAGCACTCAGCTCAGCTATATATGTAAATCAAGTGGCAGATTCTGCCCTCGTTTTGTGGGTTTGTCTTTTTTGGGGCCTTTGTATTACTGTAGAGTAGTGGTTTCCAACCTTTTTTTGGTTAAGGAACCATATGTGAAATTCTGAGAGACCCCAACCCTCTCTAACAACGAGTCTAAGATGAGATGCATTGTAATATACCCCAACCCTATCTAATAGTGCGTCTGAGATCAGATGAAGTGTGAGGAACCCCAATCCTCTCTAATAGCGCTTCTGAGATCAGATGCATTGTAAGGAGCCCCAACCCTTTCTAATAGCGCGTCTGAGATCAGATGCATTGTAAGGAACCCCAACCCTCTCCAAGAGCGCGTCTGAGATAAGATGCATTGTACTGTAAATTCTTCTGTATTAAGTACAATTTTAAAATGACCTGAAAATTAGAGCGAACCCTTTAGGGATGCCCGGGGAATCCTAGGGTTGCTAGGATCCGTGGTTGAAAAACACTGCTGTAGACAATAATTTAAGGATATGGCTGAAAGTAGTCGAACATTACACCCCACGGTGTAGAATTGGTCCAATAGTTATTGACCTAAACTTAGGGCAAGGAAAAAGCATGCCTTATACATATCTAATCCTACTGTATACACTAAGGTTCCTGTGTCTTTTTTTACTATCCCATACAGTAGATCCCATAGACGTTTGCTGCTTTGACATTTATGTATACAGTACATGTGTTCTTTTCTATACATTACTTTTGAAATCATTTAAGTTTTTGAATTACAAGCCAGATATAAAAGTAAATACAATAAAACAAATGTGTGTATGTATCTATAATAAATCAGTTTTGACATTTATAAAAAAAATATTATCCAATAAAGGCCAGGTAACTAACACCCCTGGGTGTTGTCTACCTCCGTACCTCCCCCCCACCCCCCCACCCCATCCGTCTTCTTTCTCCCATCCATTGATAGGAGTCATGTTATCTGTTCTGTACCCCATAAAACATTGTGAAAGTAAACAGTTCAGAAATATAGATATTATCCATTTCTTTTTGGGTATGTAAAGGTCACATTGCTTCCTACCTGCCATGATACAGAGTTAAGGTGGAGATAATTAGTCTCTCCGTACAGCGCCACACTTTTCCTATCTCTGAGATGTCCACAAAACTAAAGGTTTCCTTCGGGAACTAATTCAAGTCACGCACAAACAAGTTTACATTTGTGTATTTATCTCAGTCTCTAAGGCGATTCCATGATGTCATTACAGAACACTGCTGCTGGCATCTCCTAGGAGGCTCAATGATACTGTCTCGTGATGTCATAATAGAGAAATCAGCTACTGTTGACATTTAATTTCAAGTGGTTGAGAAGTGGTTAACTTGAGTAGCAGTCATAAAAATCACAGCTACTGTGATACATTGTATTACATACATTGGGTGACACAAGTACACATATGGACAGTGCCACTGACAGCAGTGGGATCAACATACTGTATCACTGGGTTCAACTGCATTGACTTCATGGCAAGATAAAGTATCACAGATTATAATGAGATGTATCACAGTCTGCGTCTCTGCCCCAGCATGCACCTTGGGGAGAGTCAGTAGGAGGAGTTGGGGAGGAGTTACATGGCACACAGATTATAATGAGATGTATCACAGTCTGCGTCTCTGCCCCAGCTTGCACCTTGGGGAGAGTCAGTAGGAGGAGTTGGGGGCAGTTACATGGTGCACAGATTAAAATGAGATGTATCACAGTCTGCATCTCTGCCCCAGCTTGCACCTTGGGGAGAGTCAGTAGGATGAGTTGGGGGCAGTTACATGGTGCACAGATTAAAATGAGATGCGTCACAAGTTGCATTTCTCTGATACTTTTTTTTAACCTTTTATTTGCCCAAAACAATCCTCCATATCTGAAGTGCCATAAATCTAACATACCGCGTCAGAAGTAAGAAACTGTTCTTACAGTATATATGCTGCGGCTCTGCTCCAAAAAATAGAGCCATGCGTCTAAACACAATTACTCTATGTTGCTGCATAGACCTTTTATGTCTAATTCCAGCACTGGGGAAGTGTTCAACTCCATTCAAGGGCAGTCTAAACTAAACTACTACTTTGGTACAGCACTGCACTTTGCTTTAATGCTTCAGACATACACATTATGGGCTTTGAATGGGTCCCCCTGCTTATTTGTGGGGGGATAGAGATGAGTCTTTTACAATGAGAGTGCTACTGGATCTATGTTCTATATACAGTGACACCTCGCGGCCTTAATTACAATTTATTTTGGGATGTTTTTTGTCAGTACACTCAAACCTCCTCTTGGATAGACACAGGGGGATATTCTAGTAGCTGGGAGTTGTGCAGAAAGAGCCTTATCCGATTGGATTTCTAGAACAGCGGTGCGCAAACTGGGGGGCGCGAGACTGCCGGCTGGGGGGCGTGGGGTTTACAGAGGCCCCGCGCGCTTCCCGAAGGCACTTAAATTAAGTGCCGGGGGAGCTGCAGGGCCTCTGTAAACCTTCACTTACCTAGGCTCCGGCGGCTTCCTTCCTGCGTCGCCATGGCAACGCGGCATCAAAATGACGCTGTGCGGTCATGTGACGTCACATTGATTGAATCAATATTTGTATTAATATACTTTATTCTTGGTTTTTTTCTGATATCCGTGACTCTGATAGGATGAAGTTAATCCAATAGCCTATTACTGGGTGATAACAGCATTATGATCTTTATAAATGTATTTTTCAAATTTTCTGTTTCAAGATGATAATTATACATATGTATCTCTTTAACTTTATTATTATTGCCATTATTTTTGTATTGAGACTAGTTTATTTATTTTGAGTTAACATAAACATTCATGTTTATTATTATATTTAGTGATAATAGATACACTACTATCAGAGTGATGGGTCTATTGATGGGTATATTTCTTCATGTTCCCAGTTATCTAATGAGAGTTAAATATTTATTTTATATTTCTTTATATGTGCTGCTTTTTTACTTTGTGTACTTTACATCTCTTTATTCAGTATGTTATAGTCCATTTATCTCATTTTTTTACTCTTGTGTAATGTCTGTGTTATGTGTTGTCACCAGACTCATCAATCTGGCTATGTATGCAGTTTTTTGTATTTCCGCCTTTGCTTTTTCAGCACGGAGGTGTTTTTACCCTATGAGGCCACCGTAGTTTTTTACGTGGTTTCAGCTTCAGTCAGAGTTTTGACTGATTTTTGGCGCGAAATCACCTCCGTGGGGAACAGCATATAAGGGGGATCAGGGGAGACAGGAGTTACTCTTTGATAAAGCGCTGTCATAGCGCGAAACGCGTTAGAGGACCCTTTTTAATGTAGCTGTTGCTACCATGCATCTGGAATAAAGCATTTTTACTTTTCACGGATCTGCCTCCAGCCCTAATTCTTTGCAGTGCTCCACCATCTCCCTACACAGACTTCATCTACAAAACGGAACGGATGCACGCAGTTATGGAGCAGAAGGGGTTAATAAGTGAGTGACTTACTATTTTTTATAGCTACTGTGACTATAGGGTATATGCAGGGCTCCAGCCTATGATACAGGATATGATTATCCACATAGTGATTGCACTGGGAGTTTCTTTATATAAGGGCTTCCTTGTGGTTTCACTTTTAAAGTGGTTAGGTTTACTCTGTCCATGTTAGGCTTCATATGGTGAGCCATATACCCTGTCACACATTCATACACTTATACAATTAATATACCCCGGACTCCTAGGCATTATGGCCAACATTGCATAATCTTGGATTTAGAAGCACCATCAGGAGATTCACTTCTCATTTTTTACAGATTAAAATTAGATGCGTCACAAGTTGTATTTCTCTGATACTTTTTTTTTTTTTTTCAAACAATTTTATTAGGCTTTCAGTTAGACATATAGTGGTATTGTGCTAAAATGCCTAACATTTTCCAATCCACAGTTTTTTTCGGGGGGGGGGAGCAGAAAGACAACCGCCGTTGTCCGTAGAAAAAGGGGGGGGAAGCCTTCAGAGAGGGAAGGCAGAGGGGAGGGGGATTGAGAGGGTGGGGGGGAGGGGGTGGGGAGAGGAGAGGGGGGAATGGAGTGTGGGGGCCCATCTGACTGTCTGGGTGTATGGGCTATAGAGCATTGGTTGATCGCCTATGGAGGGGTGTCCGGGCTTTGGGGCGCAGGAGTTGGCTGTCTGGCCCTAGTATTGGAGGACCATGGGTCCCAGATTTCCTCGTAAGCCGGCAGTTTTTGTCGAACGATGGCGGTGAGCCATTCCATGATCATCACCTCGTCGACTCTTTTTCTAATCGTTCCCAGTGCTGGCGTAGTTGTTTTCCTCCAGGAGGCCGCAATACAGCAACGAGCCGCAGTAAAAATGAAGGATATCAATTTCCTGACTGGTCGGACAATGTCTTTCAGTGGTGCTGCCAGCAGGTAGGTCAGTGGTTCGATAGGCACTTCCAGGTCGGTGACCTCTTTTATTAAAATTTGGACCTTGGCCCAGTACTTTACAATTTCTGGACAGGACCACCAGATGTGGACCATGTCCCCTCTATGACCACAGCCTCTCCAACATAGATCTGAAGCCAGAGGGTAGATTTGGTTCAAACGGGCTGGGGTAAGATACCAGCCGAACATAATTTTATAAATGTTTTCCTTTATTGTAGTACATAGGGAGGTCTCCGAGGCTGTCTCCCAGATTTCTTCCCAAGTCTCTCTGTCTATATGTATGTTCAGGTCAGCTGCATACACTACCGACACACTTTATTGAAGTGTGGTCGGTACCGCAAGCCGGGAAATCTCCCGGCTTGCTAGTGGCCGCCCCTCGGCGTGCCGCGCGTCATAGACGCGCGGTCACGCGTCATCGGGAGCGTGCGCCCCCTGCACGCGTGTCCAGGGGCTCCCCGAGGGAGCCCTGGTGTCCCGCGATCGCGGGACAGCGGCAGGGGGTTCCGGGGGACCCGGCGGAGTGCTCTTTTGGGGTCGAGGAGCGTTCTAATGCCCCGTATATATCTGAGATTAGACCTTTCTGGTGGGTCTTTGTCTCGCAGAGAAGTTCGAACGTTGTGAGAGTGGGGTATTCTGGGAGAGGGCAAGTTGTTCTAATAAAGTTTCTAATTTGAAGATATTTGAATGTGTCTAATTGTCTGATTTGATATTTGGTCCTTAATTCTTGGAAACTCAGAGGCCTCCCCAGGCTCAGAAAATCCGCAATCGCCTCTATACCCCTTGTGCGGTATTGTTCGAACAGTTTAGATCCACATCCCGGGGGGAACTTCGGATTGTTAAAAATAGGGGTCAATTGGGAACTTTTAGTAGTAAGGCCATATTTGTATTTGCAACGTAACCACACATCCCATGTGAAGCGGGAGGCCTGAAGTTTCAGGTTGTGTGTATGTCCCTCCCCTCTGTCCAGGCTCCAGAGGCAGGCTTGCAGAGAAGGCATTTTGGCACATTGAGTCTCTATCTCCACCCAACTACAACGGGTCGGGTCGGCATTCCACATTACCACCTGCTTAAGCTGTGCAGCTAGGTAATATCTGTGTAAGTCCGGTACCCCCAGACCTCCTCTAGATCTTGGACCGATCTGGCGACTCGGGGTCTTTTGCCCTGCCAAATAAAGTTAAATATTCTGTTTTGCATGTTTTTGAGATCAGCGCCTGGGACGTGGGTCGGGAGTGTTTGAAAGAGATATAACATTCTTGGGAGTATATTCATCTTAATGGAAATCATTCGACCGATCCACGATATCTGGTAACCTTCCCACTGATCTAGATCCTTTTTGATCTTGTCCAATAAACGCGGGTAGTTATCCCGGTATAAATCCCGGTAGTGCCTTGACACATTAACTCCCAGATATTTAATGTGTGAAGGGCACCATCTGTAGGTAAAATTGGTTTTGAGGAGATTGACTTCGGGATCAGGGAGACTAAGATTTAGGGCCTCTGATTTGTCGCTGTTTATCTTATATCCTGATACTCTGCCAAACTCCGCCAGTTCCCTCTGGAGGTTGGGGAGGGAAGTTTGAGGTTTAGTCAGAGTAAGGATGATGTCATCAGCGAATAGGGAAATTTTGTATTGTGTTTTATCAATCGGGATTCCCTGGATATTCGGGTTCTGTCTTATTTTAGACGCCAGTGGTTCAATCGTAAGGGCGAAGAGAAGGGGAGAGAGGGGGCATCCCTGCCGGGTACCGTTCTGGATTAGGAATCGTTCAGATCCTCCGCCCGAGAGGCGTACCGAGACTGAGGGGTTCTGGTAAAGTGCTTGAACGCCCTTTAGGAACGAGTCTCTGAAGCCGAATTTAATCAATGTTTGGTTTAGGAATAGCCAATCAATTCTGTCGAATGCCTTCTCTGCGTCAAGGCTTAGTAACATTGCCTTTGAGCCTGAAAGGTGGGCATGATCTACTAAGTTAATTATTTTACGTGTATTGTCTGAGGCCTGACGGCCCAGGACAAACCCGACCTGGTCCTTGTGTATTAATCTCGGGAGGATGGGATTAAGTCTGTTCGCCAAAATTTTACTATATAGTTTAAGGTCGTTGTTCAACAGTGAAATTGGTCTGTAACTTCCGCATTGGGTGGGGTCCTTCCCGTCTTTAAGTATTATTGCCAAATTTGCGGACGACATTGTGGACGGGATAGGACTCCCTTCAAGGAATGAGTTGAACAAACTTAATAGATGTTTGGATAGAATGGGAAAGAATTTTTTGTAGTATGCATTTGTGAAGCCATCAGGGCCCGGCGCCTTGGAATTTTTTGAGGCTCTCACGGCCATTTCCAATTCGTCTAGCGTTATTTTCGCGTTTAGGTAAGTATTCTCCTCTTCTGTTAATGAAGGGAGGTCGCACTCGGCTAGGTAACCGGCTGCTAAAGCCGTATCCGTCTCTTTAGAGTTAGCAGAGTGGGTTCTTAGGTTATACAATTTAGTGTAAAATTTGGTGAATTCCTCTGCTATTTTTTTTTCGTTATATTGGAGTTCACCAGAGTTATTCCTGATCGCCGTGATTTGCGATCTTTTCTGTATGCCTCGTAACTTGCTGGCAAGAAGTCTATCGGCCTTGTTCCCTTTATCGTAATACCTTTGACCCGTCCATCTAAGAGCTTTTTCTACATCTTCTAATTGGATGATCCTTAGATCGTTTCGAGCAGTTGTCAACTGTTTATAAATTCTCCGGGAAGGGTTATTTTTATGCATTTGCTCTAGATCGATTATTTTGTCTGTGAGCTCTTTAGATAATCTAAGTTTGGTTTTCTTCCGGTGGGAGGCAATCGAGATAAGATTTCCTCGAATTGTCGCCTTATGGGCTTCCCACAGGCTTGCTGGAGAGGCTACGGAGCCTGTGTTTATTCTGAAGTATTCCTTAAGGGATTTTTTGAGTTCCAGCACTGTCCCGGAGTGGTTCAGTAAGGAATCGTTTAATTTCCAGCAGTACGAAATAGTTTTCCCGAAGGGGACGGACAGGGTCATGGTGATGGGAGCATGATCTGACCATGTAATTGGGCCGATATCTGTATCAGTGGTAGCCTCTAGTACGTTCTTGGAAACAAGGAAGTAGTCAATGCGGAAGTAAGACTGGTGGGGCGCCGAGTAAAAAGTGTAATCTCTCTGTCCCTGATGCTGTGTTCTCCAAATGTCTACCAGAGAAAAGTCTCTCATAATATCCTTAAATTTTTTCCCCAGTCTTTGTGACTGAGTGGAGTGTTGTCGCCCTGGCTGGCTCGATATGTCTTCCTTTGGGTTGAGAGCCATATTTAAATCCCCTGCAATGAGTATTGAGGATAGGTATTGTGGGTCAATTTCTTCCAGAACCTTTTTAAGAAATTCTGTCTGGTTTTCGTTTGGGGCGTATAGGTTAATAAGGGCGATTGACGTGCCGGATAGTGAGCCATAGACTACAATGAATCTCCCCTCTGGATCTGCCTGAATTTTTGTTAAATTAAATGGGGTGCCCTGTCGAAACAGAATGGCCACCCCTCTACGCTTGCTGCTGAAAGATGAGAAATAACTCACCGGGAATGCATGCTGGAATATTTTAGGCGGCTCTTGTGACGTGAAGTGCGTCTCCTGGAGGAAAACAACGTCCCCTCCTGTTTTCTTTATCTCCTGGAGGGCCAGGCGACGTTTTCTATTATTGTGGATTCCCTTCACGTTGAGGGAGATAACTTTCAGGGCTTTTTGGTGTGACATTGCTAACTCTTAGCTAAGACCGCTCGTGCGAGCACTAGAGTAGTGCTATGGGGTGCAGTCAAAATGGGCGAGGGGAAGAGGGGTCGGGAGTGGGGCCGCTGGGACAGTAACAGCGGTTGGAAAATCCCTAATGCCATCCCATCCCTAATCCCATCCCTAATGGGGTCTAAAGGTGTTTGACCGGTCTTAGAAAAAGAACCGGTTAGTGGGGTGTAAGACCCTTGGGGGCGGGTCCGAGAACGCTCTCCAGTGAAGGCGGGCCGGGTGGAGACCCAGAAAATTCTGTGACTTCAACCGGCTTCCGCGTCGCGGGGTTGGCTTCTTCGGAGAGATGCTATACCCGCAGTGTGTTTGCTTTATCTAGCCGAATGTGGGTGGGCTTGGGTAGTGGAGGGGGAACTGGGTCGGGAGATGAGGGGATGTGGGTTGTAAAGGACGCTGTGGGAATGGTTGCCCTAGAGGGCGGTGGGGGGGAGGGGGGGAGTCAGGGGGGGGAGCCTGGAGGGGGGGGGCGTGGGGAGGGGGGGTGGTTGGGGAAAGGGAGGGGAGGGGGTGAGATCTCTTTTTGGGCTCTCGGTTGGTGGAGCCCATTGTATGGTAATGCTATCTATCTGAAGTGCTTAGTGGCTGATGGGGGTGGGGGGGAGGGGGAATGCGGGGAGGGTCCCTGCCCAGCTGGTGTGGGGGAGGGGAGGTATAGGGGTGGGTAAGGGGGGGGGAGAGGGCAGGTCTTGGGAAAGGGGAGGGTATGATGAGAGGGAGGGGGCTGGGGGGATGGAGCCTGGGCGGGGCATAGGGAGATACATCTTTACCTTGGGTAACCGTCAGTCTTGGAGATGCTCCTGTCCAGGGGGCCGGGGCGGGGGTGGGTTGGAGGGGATAGAGGGTGGGGGGGGGTACAGGCAAAAACATTGAACCTTTAATGAGCATTACTGTAGACTTCTAGCATTGACAATAATACATGGTTAGTAATTTGAACCTGCAGCATTGTGCATGAATCTCATATAGCATTACACACCTTATACATTTGCCTTAACTTCAGCGTTGAGCGGCCTCATGTGGTAAACCCGGGGACTGCGTCTGTCGGGTCCACCTTCGGGAGCATGCTCAGCCCAACAGATTCAAAGTGGAGTGGTCCAGCCCGAGGGGACTGGGGAGGGGTTAGCGAGGGGAGGGGAGGGGTTGGGGAGGGGTTAGAGAGGGGAGAGGGAGGGGCAGGGTATCTGGGCGACAGGGGGGGGGAAGGGGTCCTTGGACGGGTAAGGATGGGGGGGGAAGGCTGGTGTATTGGTTGGCTGGGGGAGGGGTTGAGAGGAAGGTTAGGGGGTAGGGGGGGCAGGTGGAGGGGGGGGGGTAGAAGGGATGGAGGGGGGTGTAGGGGGGAGGGGAGGGGGGAGGGGTTTGAGCAGGAAGGGGGGGTGGGATGGAGGGGGTTAGTGAGGACGAGGGGGGGGGAGAGGGGGGGGAGAGGGGCGAGGTGAGGCAGTTTTTGGGCAGGGGGGAGGGGGGGTGGGTAGGGGTATTGGTATTGGGAGGGGGGGTGGGTAGGGATGTTGGTATTGGGAGGGGGGGTGGGTAGGGGTGTTGGTATTGGGAGTGGGGGTGGGTAGGATGCGGGGGGGGAAGAGGATAGAGGGGGGGAGGGTAGGGGGATGCTCTACGAGCTCATTATAGGCCTGTCTAACTGGGAGGACGTGGCCGCTGGGGTACTTAAGGCCTGATGCCTAACTGGGAGTGATGGGAAATATAATAATAACCGGGGATAACATGGGGGGAACATTGCTACAGACCCTCCGCGGACGCCTCGCAGCTGGGAGAGGCCGGGATGACCTGGGCCGTTCGTCCCTCCGCGGAGGGGGAAGTCATGGTCCTCCGGGACCGTCAGGGGTTGGACCGCCAGCGAGATCTTCTGACCCCCCCTCGGCCTAGGGGGGGGCCCCAGCACTCCGTCTGGAAACCGGGCTGTTGCGTGGCCTCCTCTGGTGCTGTGAGAGCGACGCCTCTGGTCTGGAACTGCAGGTCGGGGCCTCGTGATGCGGTGAGTGGAGTCTGGAGGTCGGAGGTCGCGCGTGGTGATGACGTCTCGATCTCGTCCGGGATGCCTCGTGGTGCTCCGCAGCGGAATGAAGACTCACAGGACGCCATCTTGGGGGAATCCGGTGCGCACGAGGTGGACTCGCCTCATCGATTTCCAGCAAAGCCGCAGGTGATGCTTTCATGGTGACAGCGGGAATGGATCCGGTCGCTCCTCCGGTTGCTGCTGGGAGCGGGGAGTCCCTGTTAAGAGGTCAGTGCTTCGATTGGTGTTGCGTGTATGGAGGCTCTTGACGGGGGGTCCTTCCGACGCCATTTTGGGTGGTGTTAGGGAAGAGGGTGGAAATCTCCCGGGAGGGCCTCTCGTTGTGCGGGGGGCACCCGTCAGCACTCCCTGGACTGCCTCTGCTCCGCGATCCTTTCAGATGCCCTAACCGGGTGGTCCTCTCGTTCTCGAGGTCTGTTGTCAGGCAGGTGAGCATGGCGGAAGGGTTCCGCGGGGAGGCCCAGGGTTTTAGCCAGAGGCTCCATCTCTTCAGGCTGTCGGATGGTCAGGAATTTTCCTTTGTGGGAGATGGTCAACTTAAAGGGGAAGCCCCATTTGTATTTAATTCCCTTTTCCTGGAGGAGGAGTGTAAGGGGGCGCATCGCTTTCCGTCTGTCCACGGTTAGCTTGGATAGATCATTGTAGATCTGCAGGGGCTCATTTTGGAACGTGATCGTGTCTTTGTCCCTGCAGGCTCCAATCAGTTTATCCTTAGTTGAAAAACTGTGGAGGCGCACGATCACATCCCTCTTGCGGTTTGGGTCTTCTGAGCGCGGGCCCAGTGCCCTGTGAGCCCTATATATTTCTAGGTCCCGGGGGTCGAGGTCAGGGGAGATAGCGCGGAAAAAGTCCAGCAGATATGCCCTAAGCTGGGAGGGCACTATCGCCTCTGGGATACCGCGGATCCGCAGGTTTTGCCTGCGGTCGCGGTTCTCTTGGTCCTCTAGACCGTCCCGGAGGGAGTGAATTTCATGCCCCAGGCGAATTATCTCCTCGTCCGCCTCTGACTGATGCTGGAGGGCTTCATCCAGTCTCTCTTCCAGGTTTGTGGTTCTTTCTTGTAGGCCCTGAATATCATGCCTTATCTCAGCCACTGCTTCTTTGATATTCGCTTCCAATGATCTCTGAAGCTTAGCATGGAGCTCCTCGAGGAATTCCTTCGTGATTCTAGCATCTTGTGAGGGGGGGGTTTCGGCGGGGCTCGCCGGGCTAGTGAGGCCTTGTGTGCCTCGTGCAGCAGGTGTCTGGGCGCCATCTTGCCTCCTGCCTCCCGCCTCTGCAGTCTGTTTAGCGGGGGTAAAGTATTTTCCTACCCCTTGGGGCTGGTGACTTTTCCCCTATTCGCCATCCCTGCGATTTCAGAGAGAGATTCTATACTTTTTGGGGTGTTTTTGGCCGGGTTAAAAGGTATAAAGTTAGTGATTATACAGAGGGGTCTCCGGAGCTCTCCCTTTACCCGTCTGCCCTGGATGACGTCATCGGCACGCCCCCCCTCTGATACTTTTTTTTAACCTTTTATTTGCCCAAAACAATCCTCCATATCTGAAGTGCCATAAGTCTAACATACCGCGTCAGAAGTAAGAAACTGTTCTTACAGTATATATGCTGCGGCTCTGCTCCAAAAAATAGAGCCATGCGTCTAAACACAATTACTCTATGTTGCTGCATAGACCTTTTATGTCTAATTCCAGCACTGGGGAAGTGTTCAACTCCATTCAAGGGCAGTCTCAACTAAACTACTACTTTGGTACAGCCCTGCACTTTGCTTTAATGCTTCAGACATACGCATTATGGGTATTGAATGGGTCCCCCTGCTTATTTGTGGGGGGATAGAGATCAGTCTTTTACAATGAGAGTGCTACTGGATCTATGTTCTATATACAGTGACACCTAGCGGCCTTAATTACAATTTATTTTGGGATGTTTTTTGTCAGTACACTAAAACCTCCTCTTGGATAGACACAGGGGGATATTCTAGTAGCTGGGAGTTTTGCAAAAGCGTGCAGAAAGAGCCTTATCCGATTGGATTTCTAGAACAGCGGTGCGCAAACTGGGGGGCGCGACCCCCATGGGGGGCGCAAGACTGCCGCCTGGGGGGCGTGGGGTTTACAGAAGCCCCGCGCGCTTCCCGAAGGCACTTAAATTAAGTGCCGGGGGAGCTGCAGGGCCTCTGTAAACCTTCACTTACCTAGGCTCCGGCGGCTTCCTTCCTGCGTCGCTATGGCAACGCGGCATCAAAATGACGCTGTGAGGTCATGTGACGTCACGTTACTAGGGCAACGTGACGTCATGACGCCGGAGCGCAGGTGAGTGGGGGTTCTGCTTTAGATATTGTGAAGCGGGGGCATCCAGACACTGATTAAGGGGTGCAGGAAACTAGTCATTCACACCTGGCTTTTATTTCTAGATCGACATTTACACAGACACACACACACACACACACACGTAACAAGGACTAATTGTACTATAATGTAATACAATAAATATATTTGTCATTTAAATGGATTTTATTCATATGTTTTATTTTAAAGCGGGGTTGGGGGCGGGGTTGGGGGCGGGACTAGGGGCAGGGTTAGGGGCGGGACTAGGGGCAGGGTTAGGGGCGGGGTTGCGGGCGGGACTAGGTGGCGAGTAGATTTTCTGGTTGGGCAAGTAGATTTTTGGGTGATTTGTCGAACACTGTATATATTTATATAGATATTAGTATGTACCATTGACTTTTATACACCAAGTGCAATCCATTTCTGTGCGCTAAACAGCATTGTGGGGCTGGATGCAGATGGAGAAATTTGAACTTAGTACACGAGTGCAATTGAAGTTTGACATGCGCCGAAACCCTCCACCCCTCCCCCCGCTCAGTTTGCGATGCTTAGTATATTGGCCTCAGTAGGTCTCTCCCTTCCACTTCAAAGTAACGTATTGACAACCAAAGGGGACCTGCTACAGTAGTTTGTGGTGATTTCATCAGTCCCACTTGGCAAATAGTATATTGGAGATTCAAAAAAAGAGAAAGCGCTCGTTAAAGTAACACATTCTTTGATATTTTTAATCGAAAACAATGATATTCTTCCAGTGTATTAGTCAAGCACCTTACAGTTCACAAATACACACTAGAGAGGGTTGGGGTTCCTTACAATGCATTGATCAAATACATTGTAAGGAGCCCCAACCCTCTCTAACAGCGCGTCTGAAATCTGCATTGTAAGGAGCCCCAACCCTCTCTAACAGCGCGTCTGAAATCTGCATTGTAAGGAATCCCAACTTTCTCTAATAGCGCGTCTGAGATCAGATGAATTCAAAGGAGCCCCAACCCTCTCTAATAGCGCGTCTGAGATCAGATGCATTGTAAGGAACCCCAACCCTCTCTAATTGTGACCCTTGCACTCACCACGAACAAGGCGGACTCCCGGTACTGAGGTGGGAAAGTAGAAACTGCGCACCCACAGCAGTGGAGGCACGCCTGGATTGTCAGCGTAGCCGGGTCGGGGTTGGAGAGAGAGGGTAGTCCAGATACTTGCCGCGGTCATGAGGAGGAGCCAGTAACGGTAGATGTCCGTTGTGCCGTGGTCGAGGGTTGGAGCTGGTGGGTTAAAAGAATGTCCTATATCCGTGGTCAGGGATGGAGAGATGCAGGTAGTCGAGGGCAAGCTGGGGTCGTTATACAGAGAGCGTCCAAGAGTCTAGCCGTGTCGGTACACATGAGGTCAAACTGAAAGCAAGAGAGGCAAGGCACAAGGGAAGGCAAAGCAGGAATGTAGGAACACAAGGCTACTATGGTCTATGCTCAGCAATGTGTAACTGAGCAAGCAGAGATTAAATAGGAGGACTGGAGCAATGAAAGTGAGAGGCGGAACGGAGGTGTGGCCCCGCGGGAGCTGTGATTGGACGCAGAGCGCAGGAGACAGGTGGGCATTGTTACGGGTGTTGTGTCGCAGCTGGGGAGTGGTGCACGATCGTCCCGTGAGCGCGCCGCGCGTGAGTGACACGTGACGCGAACGGGGGGTGGGACCAAGCTCCATAGAGATGTTTGAAAACCTCTGTGTGCGCGCGCTTTTTGTTGCCGGTCATTTGATTAGATGAGTTATTAAAAGCAAATTGTGTAGTAAACTGTACCCTCTCTCCAGTTCATTTATTTTTTCGTTCCGGTTGTGCATCGCACATTTTTCACTTTGTACTATCTACCTAGCGAGCAACACACCAAAAGGTGCCCTGCAGCAACCCACAGGAGCAGGATTGAACTGATGCACCCTTTGATAACCGTGAGTCTCCACTTTGTTATTATTGAGGATAGAGTCTATGATATTGGCCGACTAGCAAGTCTACAGTTATTGATTTAAAAAGTTAACTAGGTGCCATTCCATGTGAACATTTACAGCTGATTTGTGATAGCTCAATAACAGAGCAGAACCAGCTAGGCGCCATCTTTTCTACATGTATATACTGTAAACCCCTAGACTGATCATTTACACCATTTATAAGTGGAGTTGGTAAGGATACCTCTTTATTTATGAGACAAAGGATTGGACATTACTGTAGTGTTTTTGATTGAAACAAACAGGGCCCCAAATCTACTGTTGGGATTGTTTTTTTGAGCCCCAGATTTGGTCTTTGGACTTGTTTTTGTCATAGTTTATAGACTGCTTGCTCACTGGATTGATTGTTCTTAATATGTCATACCAAAATATTACACAACATATGAATTTATAGTCACAAATACATTTTGCGAGAGTGTACGCAACAGCTCTACTCTGGGGGCCATGATGTTCACTTTTAAATGTCACATCTTCTTTAATATACACTAATGCAACATAGAGCGCTCCCAGATGGTATCGAATTGGTCTAACTGCATCAATACGAGACTCCCAACGTGTTTCACAAACTCTCTTTAGTGTTAAATTGGGTAAGGATTTTAAAAGAATGATCTATCTGTTGGTGGACCTGGGGAAGAAATTATACAACGGTTGAATTAAGCCCAAAAATTAAATGGCACCTATATTGGGTTTGGCAGTGTTGTTAACCACTAGGTTCAAATAATGAGAACTACGTGGTAGATAAAACGCACGTGGATTCATGTTCAACATGTCTTTGAACTCCATTATGCTTTCCCCGCATATTTGCAGCATTGTCATAGCTTTGGCCCTGCATATTTTCTACATTTATATTGAGATCCAATAGTTCCTTTATTATCCAATCACTTAAGATGATGTCATTTCTGCCAAAAAATAAAATGGAAGCCATCACATGGTACATCCACCAATTAGATTGGTGGATATATCATTTGTCAGTCAAATGTGATGTCACAGGCCTTATATAAGGTCTGTCATGTCTTATTTGACCCTAAGAAGCCGTCCGATCAACATCTCCCGGACCTGTGAAGAAGAAAAAACTACTCACCCGGGCCTACTCTTCAAGCAACTGAGGATCATGGACCCACCCTCCCCATGGCTTTCTTTCACTCCCCCCATGTCTTTCTTTCACCCCCCCTCCTCATGTCTCTTTCATCCCCCCATGTCTCTCTATCGCCTCCCTCCTCATGTCTCTCTATCGCCTCCCTCCCCATGTCTCTTTCACCCCTCTCCCCATGTCTCTTTTTCACGCCCCACCCCATGGCTCTCTTTCACCCCCCTCTCTATGTCTCTTGCACCCCCTCCCCGTGTTTCTCTATCATCCCCCCCCCATCACATGTCTCTCTATCACCCCCCCTCTAAATGTCTCTCAATCACCTCCCCATGTCTCTTTCACCCTCCCCCCAATGTCTCTTTCAACCCCTCTCCCCATGTCTCTTCACCCCTGCTCCCCATGTCTCTTCACCCCTGCTCCCATGTCTCTTCACCCCTGCTCCCCGTGTCTCTTTACCCCTGCTCCCATGTCTCTTCACCGCCGCTCCCCATGACTCTTTCACCCACTCCCCATGTCTCTTTCACCTGCTCCCCATGTCTCTTTCACCCCTCCCCATTTCTCTCTTTTAAACCCATTCCCATGTCTCTATTTCACCCCCCTCCCTATGTCTCTCTTTCACCCTCCTCCCCTCGCCATGTCTCTTTCACCCCCCTCGCCATGTCTCTCCTTCACCCCCCTCCCCTCGCCATGACTCTCACCCCTCCACCTTCCTTCCACATGTCATAAACTCACACACACACACTCACACTTAACAATTCTTGGTATATCTATAGAGGGTATTACTGTGCATCTGTATTATTTTTTAGTATAATGCTACTAGTAGTAGTACTTTTTTTTTAAACAACTCTGAATTAAAATTTTAATGTATCATAATGTAACAATCATTTTTTGTTTCTATAGCAACCATTTACAAAGTCACATCCCCTTCCTCTTTTGAAACAGCTCTGGCAACTCCCCCCCCCCCCCCCTTTTTTGAACCCTGCCCTTAGCTGTGCAAAACTCAATTGTATCCAGTGACTGCCTGGTCACATGATCACCCCAGAGAACTTTGCATTTTTGGTCCTCTTCTGCTGCACTGGCAACCATTTAGTGAACCCCCGAGCCGAATCTTCAGCGATCAATCGCAACTTAGCTAATTACTTATCAATGTGTGGATTGTATTGATGCACATATCAAAGGGATTTTTCTTTTTTAAACGACAGCTTGGACTGCTGCTTTAAAGGTGGGCAGAGTAAGTTTGGAAACGGGGAGGAGTCACAGACCTCCAAACAATTTAAATCTGCGCATACAAACCCATGTAAACTTAACCCCAGACCCACCTCACCATATATATTTGTCTTAAGGAGTGCTTCTGGGTATGTGACATTGTACAGTATAAACACAAGGAAGAGAAGCCCAATGCAACATGATCCTCCGCCGACTTAAATTTAACATGTCAAAAACAGAACTCCTTATATTTCATGCCAAACCTGGCCCTACTACCACCTTCCACATTACTGTTGGAAGAACTACTATACATGCAGTAGCCCAAGCACGCTGCCCTGGGGGTCACAGACTCCTCTCTCACATTCAAAAGGTAGCTAAACCTGTCGTTTTTTCCTCCGCAATATTACAAAGATACGCCCTTCCACTTTTGCTCGACAGCTAAAACTCTGACACAGACCCTCATTCTCTACCATCTCAAATACTGGAACCTTCTGCTGTCCGGTCTTACTGCTCCTCACCTGTCTCCCCTACAATCTATCCTAAACGCTGCTGCCAGAATCACTCTACTCTTTCCTAAATCTGTCTCAGCGTCTCCCCTGCTGAAATCCCTCTCTTTGCTTCCTATCAAATCCCGTATCTCACACTCAATTCTCCTCCTCACTTTTACAGCTTTACACTCTTCTGCCCCTCCTTACAGCTCAGCTCTAATTTCTCGCTATGCACCATCCCGACTCTTGCGATCCGCCCAATGATGTCTTCTATCTACCCCTTTTGTATCTAAAGCCCTCTCTCGCCTTAAACCTTTCTCACTGACTGCCCCTCACCTCTGGAATGCCCTTCCCCTCAATACCCGACTAGCACCCTCTCTATCCACCTTTAAGACCCACATTCTAACACATCTGCTTAAAGAAGCATGTGAGTAGCTCCGTGGCTGATACTATAGACCGCATACAAAAAGCTTGGCCCATTGCAGACGCACTTACCAGAACGCCCTTCTACTGTCTCTGTAAGTTCTACCTACCAATTAGATTGTAAGCTCTTCGGAGCAGGGACTCCTTTTCCTAAATGTTACTTTTATGTCTGAAGCACTTATTCCCATGATCTGTTATTTGTATTATTTATATGATTGTCACGTGTATTACTGCGGTGAAGCGCTTTCTACATAAATGGCGCTATATAAATAAAGACATACAGTACATACATACAACATCCAACATGACAAAGCATATAGTTAAATATTTATCTGTTTCTCTCTCATATGTGTGGTCTGACTTACTTATCTCTCTCTCTCTCTCTCTCTCTCTCTCTCTCTCTCTCTCTGTCTCTGTCTCTGTCTCTGTCTCTGTCTCTGTCTCTGTCTCTGTCTCTGTCTCTCTCTCTCTCTCTCTCTCTCTCTCTCTCTCTCTCTCTCTCTCTCTCTCTCTCTCTCTCTCTCTCTCTCTCTCTCTCTCTCTCTCTCTCTCTCTCTCGTATCATCAAGAGGGTAATCTAAAGTTAATTTGCAGAATTTCAATAACCTTTGGCCTTTGTAAATAATTTCTTTAGTAAATAAAGAGTTCAATTAAAAATAGATACATTTTATTGAAGAGTTTTAAATATATTCTTAGTAAAATATGTTACAAACTGACTTATAAATATAAATCTTATTTACAGATAGTCACAGAGCTTGGCATCAGTTACAGATTAGTCAGGGTTTTTTTGTTTTTTAGGGCCTAAGTAGCTCATGGGGGAAATAAGTCTGGATGGTGGGTATCCGTAACGTTTAGAGATGTTATGATCCTCCTGCCTCTAAACAAAGCACGATAGCCTCCCATTGGAGGTATGTTGACAGGCTTACTCCCTCTCCAGTTGTGCTTTCCTTTTCATAGCCTCTCTCTCCTCTCTCTGTTCTGGTGGAATAGGTATGGAGACCTCAAGCTCTTGGAGAGGCTGTTGACAGAAGGATGGAGTGAAGTTGTCCACTCTACTGGGTACATTGATAGGAAGCTGCAGGTTAGAAAGCTGGTGCTGCAGGTTAGAAAGCTGGTGCTTCTGGTTGAAAGGAGCTTGAATGGGGATAGTGGTTTGGCTGACCTTTTTAATGCATGTCACTGCAGCTTTCCGTTCTATGGATATCACTGGGAAGTGTTTGGGATTCTCTATAACTGAAGCTTTGTTTTCCCCACGTTGTTTGATTTCACTGGTTTTAATGCCAGGAGCTGGAATGGGGATAGTGGTTTGGCTGACCTTTTCAATGCATCTTACTGCAGCTTCCTGTTCTATGGATATCACTGGGAAGTGTTTGGGATTCTCTATAACTGAAGCTTTGTTTTTCCCATGTTGTTTGATTTCACTGGTTTTAATGTCAGGTCTTGTGTACTCATGTATTTTAAATAGCCTAGGCCTGGCATTAATACCAACTCCTTTAATTCCAGAAATACTGTCCTGTTTTTTGGCCATGAACCTTTTAATCGCATCAGTAAGAGACCACTGAACATGAGAAGCAGAAGTCTGGCTTTGGCGTCCTTGCATTGGTCCAAGCTTATTTCCAAGTGTAATGGATCCTGCGGGTGCCCCTGGACCTGTGGGACCTGCTTTTTTACCCAATGGGTGAAATACTTGAACAGAGTTAATCATTTGGAGGCTGAGGTTGCTGTGATGGGCTTTCACCTTTCCTTGTTCAGATGGTTCCAATGACTTCTTGCCCTTCCCAAGGACTTCTGAATTCACTCCAGTCTGATTAGCACTTTTTCTTTTGAGAGCTTTGGGGTTATTATCAGTACCACAAGCCAGCGCTTGCTCAAAACTGAAAACACTGGTCTGGTTCTTTGTTTTCTTCACTAGCTGCTTGATATTGCTGTTCTGTTTACGTTTGATCCCCATCTCTTGAGGTGTCTTTCACTCAGGACTATGAGTAACTGCTGGAGACTTTGCAGCTGAAGAAAGGATCTTTTTCTTCTTTGTTTCCACTGTGGAGCACTTTGGTACTCCCTCAGACTTTGACGGACACTGAGTCTTCACTGAACTCAGCACGTTATTACGAACCTTCTGAGCAATATGTGAGGGGGGCCTTCACCTCTGAAGATCTCTTCTTCATATCTTTTAACCCACCCCTTTTCCACACTGGCACACATAACTCTTTGTTGCTTTGCACATCAATATGTAACTTTGAGAGGTGGCTCAGCTTCCGAGCTGGTTGAGTTGGGTACATTAGAAGCGGTTCACTTTTTTCATTAGCAGCAAGCTGAACTGCTCCTTGTGTAATTAAACTGGCCTGGGAAATATGTTGGGCTCCAAGCGAGGTCTGACCCACTGTAACAAAATCAAAAAGGAGAAATAATCAATTATCATAAATACCAACACATTCTACATAATAACACAAAGGAAGAAAAGCAAACACATGCTTAATCCCATCAGTATTGGCGAGGACTACATACTGTAGATTTCTATATATTTGTAACACTACAGTGGCGAATGACCGTAATTAAAGATCTTTATAACAGGTAATGGTATCGGTCAAGGAGAAGATTTTGAACAATGATTAGTAAAGATTCTCCATATCTCACCTTGTAAGGTCTGCAACACAATGCAGTGGGGAAAGGGAATGAAGCTAATTACACATGGAACTCAGTGCAAAGAACTACTGTACACAATGCAAAATTATGAGAGATATCCATGTTTTATCACAATAATGATGGTGGAGTGATGTAGACGAAGAGAAGTAGGTTTTATTGGTGGGGATATCATTAGTGATAAAGAGGGCAGATTATGATAAAAGGCCAACAAGAGTTTCACAAGTCTCTGTGTGTTATTTGTCAATGGGAAAACCAATACACTACAGTAGATACTCAGTTTTGCATATTATCAATTTATGAACAAAGCGGCATTCAACTTAAGGAACATCCACAAACGTTTAGCTGCAATAGCAACAACTGGGGGAAATGCTATGATTTGGGCATCTATATCTCTCCTTTTTTGCCCCTTGTGCTCCCCCAACTGAACCTGGTTTGCCTTACCCACCTGACACTCCTCCTACTTTTACATTTTCGGCTATCCTGGTTGCTTGGGGATCAGGGCTGCCGAATAATGAGCCAGTAGATAGGACGGTCTTGGGCTTTTCCCCCTGGGGGAGGTTATTGGCAGCCCAGTGGGTGTCTGTAAGAAGGAGCCAATCTGTGCTGTTTTGCCACCAGTTGGAGCATATTGGCCAGGAACTGGGTGGTATGTCCTATCCTGAACGTGCATTCCTCTAAGGGGTATGAATGTTGGCTGCTGAAGTTGTGCATACTGGGTGGCCATTATACAAGGCCCTATTGTAGCACGTCTTTCCAAATGTGTGTTGGGACGGAAAGTAACAGGCTGCGTTGTAAAAGATATTCTTGATATCAAATACATATGAAATACATAGAGATGCTCACTTGGCTTGGTATTTTTATTTTGCCTTTAAAATATTTGGGGTTTTGGTTCTGGTTTTGAATAAAGTTTTTGGGGTCTTTGTTTTGTTATGAATAGCAAGCACTAACACGGATAATGGCTTGCTGGGAAAACACATTTATTTGATTATCAATGTTACAGACCACTACTCTGATCAATAGTGGTCAGAAGTTTCAATATTTAAAAACATTTTTAAGCAAGCTCCATGATTGCATTCTATTCATAGCATTGCTGTGTGTTGAAACACCAGAGCACCCGTACATTTTAGCTCAATATATGGGGTTTAATCTATATATATATACATATACATTAATGATGTGTTGGGATTTAACACAGACAGAAAACTATTTCTAGGTAGTTTTCGACACAAAGTGGCAACTGGCATATAAAACTTGTGCAGTCCATCACCTGCTTTCATGTCCACCTATGAACACAATGACAAATATAGATGTACCATAGCTTTCGGAACTGGATCTTTAAAAATAAAAATAAAAACCGAAAAATTGCCTGTTCCTACTGTGGTATTTTGTGGTAATATTATGGTGTGGTATTCTGAGACGTCTGGTATATTGAGGTATCTGGAGGAGCACTCAGGTCAGCTATATCTGTAAATCAAGTGGCAGATTCTGCCCTCGTTTTGTGGCTTTGTCTTTTTTGGGGCCTTTGTATTACTGTAGAGTAGTGGTTTCCAACGTTTTTTTGGTTAAGGAACCATATGTGAAATTCTGAGGGACCCCAACCCTCTCTAACAACGAGTCTAAGATGAGATGCATTGTAATATACCCCAACCCTATCTAATAGTGCGTCTGAGATCAGATGAAGTGTGAGGAACCCCAATCCTCTCTAATAGCGCTTCTGAGATCAGATGCATTGTAAGGAGCCCCAACCCTCTCTAATAGCGCGTCTGAGATCAGATGCATTGTAAGGAACCCCAACCCTCTCCAAGAGCGCGTCTGAGATAAGATGCATTGTACTGTAAATTCTTCTGTATTAAGTACAATTTTAAAATGACCTGAATATTACAGCGAACCCTTTAGGGATGCCCGGGGAATCCTAGGGTTCCTAGGATCCGTGGTTGAAAAACACTGCTGTAGACAATAATTTAAGGATATGGCTGAAAGTAGTCGAACATTACACCCCACGGTGTAGAATTGGTCCAATAGTTATTGACCTAAACTTAGGGCAAGGAAAAAGCATGCCTTATACATATCTAATCCTACTGTATACACTAAGGTTCCTGTGTCTTTTTTTACTATCCCATAGATCCCATAGACGTTTGCCGCTTTGACATTTATGTATACAGTACATGTGTTCTTTTCTATACATTACTGTTCAAATCATTTAAGATTTTGAATTACAAGCCAGATATAAAAGTAAATACAATAAAACAAATATGTGTGTATGTATCTATAATAAATCAGTTTTGACATTTATAAAAAAAAATATTATCCAATAAAGGCCAGGTACCTAACCCCCCTGGGTGTTGTCTACCTCCGTCCCTCCCCCCCCGCCCCCCCACCCCATCCGTCTTCTTTCTCCCATCCATTGATAGGAGTCATGTTATCTGTTCTGTACCCCATAAAACATTGTGAAAGTAAACAGTTCAGAAATATAGATATTATCCATTTCTTTTTGGGTATGTAAAGGTCACGTTGCTTCCTACCTGCCATGATACAGAGTTAAGGTGGAGATAATTAGTCTCTCCGTACAGCGCCACACTTTTCCTATCTCTGAGATGTCCACAAAACTAACGGTTTCCTTCGGGAACTAATTCAAGTCACGCACAAACAAGTTTACAATTGTGTATTTATCTCAGTCTCTAAGGCGATTCCATGATGTCATTACAGAACACTGCTGCTGGCATCTCCTAGGAGGCACAATGATACTGCCTCGTGATGTCATAATAGAGAAATCAGCTACTGTTGACATTTAATTTCAAGTGGTTGAGAAGTGGTTAACTTGAGTAGCAGTCATAAAAATCACAGCTACTGTGATACATTGTATTACATACATTGGGTGACACAAGTACACATATGGACAGTGCCACTGACAGCAGTGGGATCAACATACTGTATCACTGGGTTCAAATGCATTGTCTTCATGGCAAGATAAAGTATCACAGTCTGCGTCTCTGCCCCAGCATGCACCTTGGGGAGAGTCAGTAGGAGGAGTTGGGGGGAGTTACATGGTGCACAGATTATAATCAGATGTATCACATTCTGCGTCTCTGCCCCAATTTGCACCTTGGGGAGAGTCAGTAGGATGAGTTGGGGGCAGTTACATGGTGCACAGATTAAAATGAGATGTATCACAAGTTGCATTTCTCTGATACTTTTTTTTAACCTTTTATTTGCCCAAAACAATCCTCCATATCTGAAGTGCCATAAGTCTAACATACCGCGTCAGAAGTAAGAAACTGTTCTTACAGTATATATGCTGCGGCTCTGCTCCAAAAAATAGAGCCATGCGTCTAAACACAATTACTCTATGTTGCTGCATAGACCTTTTATGTCTAATTCCAGCACTGGGGAAGTGTTCAACTCCATTCAAGGGCAGTCTCAACTAAACTACTACTTTGGTACAGCACTGCACTTTGCTTTAATGCTTCAGACATACGCATTATGGGCTTTGAATGGGTCCCCCTGCTTATTTGTGGGGGGATAGAGATGAGTCTTTTACAATGAGAGTGCTACTGGATCTATGTTCTATATACAGTGACACCTCGCGGCCTTAATTACAATTTATTTTGGGATGTTTTTTGTCAGTACACTAAAACCTCCTCTTGGATAGACACAGGGGGATATTCTAGTAGCTGGGAGTTGTGCAAAAGCGTGCAGAAAGAGCCTTATCTGATTGGATTTCTAGAACAGCGGTGCGCAAACTGGGGGGCGCGACCCCCATGGGGGGCGCAAGACTGCCGGCTGGGGGCGTGGGGTTTACAGAGGCCCCGCGCGCTTCCCGAAGGCACTTAAATTAAGTGCCGGGGGAGCTGCAGGGCCTCTGTAAACCTTCACTTACCTAGGCTCCGGCGGCTTCCTTCCTGCGTCGCCATGGCAACGCGGCATCAAAATGACGCTGTGAGGTCATGTGACGTCACGTTACTAGGGCAACGTGACGTCATGACGCCGGAGCGCAGGTGAGTGGGGGTTAGGGGGGGCGCGGGAGTGAGGGGACCGCCGGTAGGGGGGCGCAGGAAAAAAAGTTTGCACCCCCCTGTTCTAGATTTTGCTCTTCTGTAAGTCCTTCTCGCATGTTCACCCCCTCATCCTCTCACTCCCCCTTCTCATCCTCTCACTCCTCTTTCTCATCCTCTCACTCCCCCCTCCTCAACCTTGCACTCCCCTCTCCTCATCCTCTCACTCCCCATACTCATCCTCCTCTCACACCCCCCCTCCTCATTCTCTCACCCACCCATCCTCTCTCACTGTCCTCATACTCTCACTCCCTCCTCATCCTCACACCCCCCCTCCTCATCTTCTCACCCTCTCATCTTCTCACCCTCTCATCTTCTCACCCCTCCTCATCCTCTCACTCCCCCTCCTCATCCTCTCACTCCCTCCTCATCCTCTCACTCCCCCCTCCTCATCCTCTCACTCCCCATCCTCATCCTCTCACTCCCCCATCTCATTCTCGGACTCCCCCTCCTCATCCTCGCACTCCCCCCTCCTCATCCTCTCACTCTCGCCTTCTCATCCTCTAACTCCCCATCCTCATCCTCTCACTCCCTCTTCCTCTCACTCACCCCTCCTCATCCTCTCACGCCTCCCCTCCTCATCCTCCCACTCCCCCCTGCTGAACCTCTCACTCCCCTCATCCTCTTACTCCCCCTTCTCATCCTCTCACCCACCTCTCCTCAGCCTCTCACTCCCTTCTCATTCTCTCATTCACCCCCTCCTCATTCTCTCACCCCCCCATCTCCTCTCACCCCCTCATCCTGTCACTCCCCCTGCTCATCCTCTCACCCACCCCTCCTCCTCTCACCCCTATCCTTATCCTCTCTCCCCTCCCTCTCCTCATCCTCTACTCCTCCTCATCCTCTCACTCCCCCTCCTTATTCTCTTACTCACCTTCCTCATCCTCACTCCCCACTCCTCATCCTCTCACTCAATCCTCCTCATCCTCTCACTCACCCCTCCTCATCCTCTTACTCCCCCTCCTCATCCTCTCACTTCTCTGCTGCTCATCCTCTCTCTCCTCTCCTGCTCATCTTCTCACTCCCCACTCCTCATTCTCTCAATCCCCTCTCCTCATCCTCCCCCTCCCCTTATCCTCTAAATCCCCCCTCCTCATCCTCTCACCCCCCCTGCTTATCCTCTCACTCACCCCTGCCCAATCCTATTACTCCCCCCTCCTCATCCTCTCCCTCACCTCATCCTCTCACTCCCCGCTCTTCATCCTCTCACTCCCCACCTCCTCATCTTCTCGCCCCCCCTCCTCATCCTCTCATGTCTCCCCCTCATCCTCTCACTCCCCCACTTAGTTAAAAATTGGCCAGAGGTCGGGCCCAACTTCTGCGTATGGTTGCTTGGCCTCCGATTTCTGCCAGGCCTCTGCTGCACCGATACTCACCGGTCCATGCCGGAAGGAGGAATTGTGTGTAATTGTAATAGTGTGTGTGTGTTTTGGGGGCAGAATTGTGTGTGTGTGTAAGGGGGGATTGTGTGTGTTGTCAGTGGGGCGGGAGGTTCAGTGTGAGGAGGGGGAGATTGAGTGAAAATAGGGTGACATTGAGTGATAGCTAAGGGGAGGGGTGAATGTGAGAGATGTTGGAGTGAGCGAGAGGGAGGGAGAAAGAGAGAGAGAGGGGGTGGTGGGGGAGTGAGTGGAAGTGTGAGAAATAAAAAGATAGAGATGGGGGGAAGAGTGTAAGATTGGGAAAAAGAGAGGAGAAGAAGAGAGAGGGGAGGGGAAGAGTGAGACAGGGGGAAGAGAAATACATTGAGGAGGGAGGTGTGAAAAGGGGGCAGAAAATAGAGGGGGAGGAGAAATAGGGAAATAGAGGGGGGAGCAATAGAGAGGGAGCAGAAAAAGAGGGTGAGAGGGTGAAGAAATGTGTTAGAAGAAGAGGGTGGGGGCTCACATGGCCACTGACACTGTTGGCACTGATGGAGACACTAGAGAGGGTTGGGGTTCCTTACAATGCATTGATCAAATACATTGTAAGGAGCCCCAACCCTCTCTAACAGCGCGTCTGAAATCTGCATTGTTAGGAATCCCAACTTTCTCTAATAGCGCGTCTGAGATCAGATGCATTCAAAGGAGCCCCAACCCTCTCTAATAGCGCGTCTGAGATCAGATGCATTGTAAGGAACCCAACCCTCTCTAATTGTGACCCTTGCACTCACCACGAACAAGGCGGACCCCCGGTACTGAGGTGGGAAAGTAGAAACTGCGCACCCACAGCAGTGGATGCACGCCTGGATTGTCAGCGTAGCCGGGTCGGGGTTGGAGAGAGAGGGTAGTCCAGATACTTGCCGCGGTCATGGGGAGGAGCCAGTAACGGTAGATGTCCGTTGTGCCGAGGTCGAGGGTTGGAGCTGGTGGGTTAAAAGAATGTCCTATATCCGTGGTCAGGGATGGAGAGATGCAGGTAGTCGAGGGCAAGCTGGGGTCGTTATACAGAGAGCGTCCAAGAGTCTAGCCGGGTCGGTACACATGAGGTCAAACTGAAAGCAAGAGAGGCAAGGCACAAGGCAAGACAAAGCAGGAATGTAGGAACACAAGGCTACTATGGTCTATGCTCAGCAATGTGTAACTGAGCAAGCAGAGATTAAATAGGAGGACTGGAGCAATGAAAGTGAGAGGCGGAACAGAGGTGTGGCCCCCGCGGGAGCTGTGATTGGACGCAGAGCGCAGGAGACAGGTGGGCATTGTTACGGGTGTTGTGTCGCAGCTGGGGAGTGGTGCACGATCGTCCCATGAGCGCGCCGCGCGTGAGTGACACGTGACGCGAACGGGGGGTGGGAACAAGCTCCATAGAGATGTTTGAAAACCTCTGTGTGCGCGCGCGTTTTGTTGCCGGTCATTTGATTAGATGAGTTATTAAAAGCAAATTGTGTAGTTACTGTACCCTCTCTCCAGTTCATTTATTTTTTCGTTCCGGTTGTGCATCTCACATTTTTCACTTTGTACTATCTACCTAGCGAACAACACACCAAATGGTGCCCTGCAGCAACCCACAGGAGCAGGATTGAACTGATGCACCCTTTGATAACCGTGAGTCTCCACTTTGTTATTATTGAGGATAGAGTCTATGATATAGGGGACTAGCAAGTCTACAGTTATTGATTTAAAAAGTTAACTAGGTGCCATTCCATGTGAACATTTACAGCTGATTTGTGATAGCTCAATAACAGAGCAGAACCAGCCAGATGCCATCTTTTCTACATGTATATACTGTAAACCCCTAGACTGATCATTTACACCATTTATAAGTGGAGTTGGTAAGGATACCTTTCTATTTATGAGACAAAGGATTGGACATTACTGTAGTGTTTTTGATTTAAACAAACAGGGCCCCAAATCTACTGTTGGGATTGTTTTTTGGAGCCCCAGATTTGGTCTTTGGACTTGTTTTTGTCATAGTTTATAGACTGCTTGCTCACTGGATTGATTGTACTTAATATGTCATACCAAAATATTACACAACATATGAATTTATAGTCACAAATACATTTTGCGAGAGTGTACGCAACAGCTCTACTCTGGGGGCCATGATGTTCACTTTTAAATGTCACATCTTCTTTAATATACACTAACGCAACATAGAGCGCTCCCAGATGGTATCGAATTGGTCTAACTGCATCAATACGAGACTCCCAACGTGTTTCACAAACTCTCTTTAGTGTTAAATTGGGTAAGGATTTTAAAAGAATGATCTATCTGTTGGTGGACCTGGGGAAGAAATTATACAACGGTTGAATTAAGCCCCAAAATTAAATGGCACCTATATTGGGTTTGGCAGTGTTGTTAACCACTAGGTTCAAATAATGAGAACTACATGGTACATAAAACGCACGTGGATTCATGTTCAACATGTCTTTGAACTCCATTATGCTTTCCCCGCATATTTGCAGCATTGTCATAGCTTTGGCCCTGCATATTTTCTACATTTATATTGAGATCCAATAGTTCCTTTATTATCCAATCACTTAAGATGATGTCATTTCTGCCAAAAAATAAAATGGAAGCCATCACATGGTACATCCACCAATTAGATTGGTGGATATATCATTTGTCAGTCAAATGTGATGTCACAGGCCTTATATAAGGTCTGTCATGTCTTATTTGACCCTCAGAAGCCGTCCGATCAACATCTCCCGGACCTGTGTAGAATAAAAAACTACTCACCCGGGCCTACTCTTCAAGCAACTGAGGATTATGGACCCACCCTCCCCATGGCTTTCTTTCACTCCCTCCTCATGTCTCTCTATCGCCTCCCTCCCCATGTCTCTTTCACCCCTCTCCCCATGTCTCTTTTTCAGCCCCCACCCCATGGCTCTCTTTCAACCCCCTCTCTATGTCTCTTGTACCCCCTCCCCATGTTTCTCTATCATCCCCCCCATCCACATGTCTCTCTATCACCCCCCCTCTAAATGTCTCTCGATCACCTCCCCATGTCTCTTCACCCCTGCTCCCCATGTCTCTTCACCCCTGCTCCCATGTCTCTTCACCCCTGCTCCCCATGTCTCTTTACCCCTGCTCCCATGTCTCTTCACCGCCGCTCCCCATGACTCTTTCACCCACTCCCCATGACTCTTTCACCCACTCCCCATGTCACTTTCACCTGCTCCCCATGTCTCTTTCACCCCTCCCCATGTCTCTCTTTTAAACCCATTCCCATGTCTCTATTTCACCCCCCTCCCAATGTCTCTCTTTCACCCTTCTCCCCTCGCCATGTCTCTTTCACCCCCCTCCCCTCGCCATGTCTCTCCTTCAGCCCCCTCCCCTCGCCATGACTCTCACCCCTCCACCTTCCTTCCACATGTCATAAACTCACACACACACACACTCACACTTAACAATTCTTGGTATCTCTTGCACCCCCCTCCCCGTGTTTCTCTATCACCCCCCCTCCAAATGTCTCTCTATCACCCCCCTCTAAATGTCTCTCGATCACCTCCCCATGTCTCTTTCACCCTCCCCTCCCAATGTCTCTTTCAACCCCTCTCCCCATGTCTCTTCACCCCTGCTCCCATTTCTCTTCACCCCTGCTCCCCATGTCTCTTTACCCCTGCTCCCATGTCTTTTCACCGCCGCTCCCCATGTCTCTTTCACCCCCTCCCCATGTCTCTCTTTTAAACCCATTCCCGTCTCTATTTCACACCACTCCCTATGTCTCTCTTTCACCCTCCTCCCCTCGCCATGTCTCTTTCACCCCCCTCCCCTCGCCATGTCTCTCCTTCACCCCCCTACCCACGCCATGACTCTCACCCCTCCACCTTCCTTCCACATGTCATAAACTCACACACACACACTCACACTTAACAATTCTTGGTATATCTATAGAGGGTATTACTGTGCATCTGTATTATTTTTTAGTATAATAATACTAGTAGTAGTACTTTTTTTTTAAACAACTCTGAATTAAAATTTTAATGTATCATAATGTAACAATCATTTTTTGTTTCTATAGCAACCATTTACAAAGTCACATCCCCTTCCTCTTTTGAAACAGGCTCTGGCAACCCCCCCCCCCCCTTTTTTTTGAACACTGCCCTCTCCCTAGCTGTGCAAAACTCAATTGTATCCAGTGACTGCCTGGTCACATGATCACCCCAGAGAACTTTGCATTTTTGGTCCTCTTCTGCTGCACTGGCAACCATTTAGTGAACCCCCGAGCCGAATCTTCACCGATAAATCGCAACTTAGCTAATTACTTATCAATGTGTGGATGGTATTGATGCACATATCAAAGGGATTTTTTTTTTTTTAAACGACAGCTTGGACTGCTGCTTTAAAGGTGGGCAGAGTAAGTTTGGAAACGGGGAGGAGTCACAGACCTCCAAACAATTTAAATCTGCGCACACAAACCCATGTAAACTCAACCCCAGACCCACCTCACCATATATATTTGTCTTAAGGAGTGCTACTGGGTATGTGACATTGTACAGTATAAACACAAGGAAGAGAAGCCCAATGCAACATGATCCTCCGCCGACTTAAATTTAACATGTCAAAAACAGAACTCCTTATATTTCATGCCAAACCTGGCCCTACTACCACCTTCCACATTACTGTTGGAAGAACTACTATACATGCAGTAGCCCAAGCACGCTGCCCTGGGTGTCACAGACTCCTCTCTCACATTCAAAAGGTAGCTAAACCTGTCGTTTTTTCCTCCGCAATATTACAAAGATACGCCCTTCCACTGTTGCTCGACAGCTAAAACTCTGACACAGACCCTCATTCTCTACCATCTCAAATACTGGAACCTTCTGCTGTCCGGTCTTACTGCTTCTCACCTGTCTCCCCTACAATCTATCCTAAATGCTGCTGCCAGAATCACTCTACTCTTTCCTAAATCTGTCTCAGCGTCTCCCCTGCTGAAATCCCTCTCCTGGCTTCCTATCAAATCCCGTATCTCACACTCAATTCTCCTCCTCACTTTTAAAGCTTTACACTCTTCTGCCCCTCCTTACAGCTCAGCTCTAATTTCTCGCTATGCACCATCCCGACTCTTGCGATCCGCCCAATGATGTCTTCTATCTACCCCTTTTGTATCTAAAGCCCTCTCTCGCCTTAAACCTTTCTCACTGACTGCCCCTCACCTCTGGAATGCCCTTCCCCTCAATACCCGACTAGCACCCTCTCTATCCACCTTTAAGACCCACATTCTAACACATCTGCTTAAAGAAGCATGTGAGTAGCTCCGAGGCTGATACTATAGACCGCATACAAAAAGCTTGGCCCATTGCAGACGCACTTACCAGAACGCCCTTCTACTGTCTCTGTATGTTCTACCTACCAATTAGATTGTAAGCTCTTCGGAGCAGGGACTCCTTTTCCTAAATGTTACTTTTATGTCTGAAGCACTTATTCCCATGATCTGTTATTTGTATTATTTATATGATTGTCACGTGTATTACTGCGGTGAAGCGCTTTCTACATAAATGACGCTATATAAATAAAGACATACAGTACATACATACATCCAACATCCAACATGACAAAGCATATAGTTAAATATTTATCTGTTTCTCTCTCATATGTGGGGTCTGACTTACTTATCTCTCTCTCTCTCTCTCTCTCTCTCTCTCTCTCTCTCTCTCTCTCTCTCTCTCTCTCTCTCTCTCTCTCTCGTATCATCAAGAGGGTAATCTAAAGTTAATTTGCAGAATTGCAATAACCCTTGGCATTTGTAAATAATTTATTTGGTAAATAAAGAGTTCAATTAAAAATAGATTCATTTTATTGAAGAGTTTTAAATATATTCTTAGTAAAATGTTACAAACTGACTTATAAATATAAATCTTATTTACAGATAGTCACAGAGCTTGGCATCAGTTACAGATTAGTCAGGGTTTTTTTTTTTTTTTTTTTTTTTAGGGCCTAAGTAGCTCATGGGGGAAATAAGTCTGGATGGTGGGTATCCGTAACGTTTAGAGATGTTATGATCCTCCTGCCTCTGAACAAAGCACTGTAGCCTCCCATTGGAGGTATGTTGACAGGCTTACTCCCTCTCCAGTTGTGCTTTCCTTTTCATAGCCTCTCTCTCCTCTCTCTGTTCTGGTGGAATAGGTATGGAGACCTCAAGCTCTTGGAGAGGCTGTTGACAGAAGGATGGAGTGAAGTTGTCCACTCTACTGGGTACATTGATAGGAAGCTGCAGGTTAGAAAGCTGGTGCTGCAGGTTAGAAAGCTGGTGCTTCTGGTTGAAAGGAGCTTGAATGGGGATAGTGGTTTGGCTGACCTTTTTAATGCATGTCACTGCAGCTTTCCGTTCTATGGATATCACTGGGAAGTGTTTGGGATTCTCTATAACTGAAGCTTTGTTTTCCCCACGTTGTTTGATTTCACTGGTTTTAATGCCAGGAGCTGGAATGGGGATAGTGGTTTGGCTCACCTTTTCAATGCATCTTACTGCAGCTTCCTGTTCTATGGATATCACTGGGAAGTGTTTGGGATTCTCTATAACTGAAGCTTTCTTTTCCCCATGTTGTTTGATTTCACTGGTTTTAATGTCAGGTCTTGTGTACTCATGTATTTTAAATAGCCTAGGCCTGGCATTAATACCGACTCCTTTAATTCCAGAAATACTGTCCTGTTTTTTGGCCATGAACCTTTTAATCGCATCAGTAAGAGACCACTGAACATGAGAAGCAGAAGTCTGGCTTTGGCGTCCTTGCATTGGTCCAAGCTTATTTCCAAGTGTAATGGATCCTGCGGGTGCCCCTAGACCTGTGGGACCTGCTTTTTTACCCAATGGGTGAAATACTTGAACAGAGTTAATCATTTGGAGGCTGAGGTTGCTGTAATGGGCTTTCACCTTTCCTTGTTCAGAAGGTTCCAATGACTTCTTGCCCTTCCCAAGGACTTCTGAATTCACTCCAGGCTGATTAGCACTTTTTCTTTTGAAAGCTTTGGGGTTATTATCAGTACCACAAGCCAGCGCTTGCTCAAAACTGAAAACGCTGGTCTGGTTCTTTGTTTTCTTCACTAGCTGCTTGATATTGCTGTTCTGTTTACGTTTGATCCCCATCTCTTGAGGTGTCTTTCGCTCAGGACTATGAGTAACTGCAGGAGACTTTGCATCTTTACATTTGATCCCCATCTCCTGAGGTGTCTTCCGCTCAGGACTATGAGTAACTGCAGGAGTTTTTGCATATTTACGTTTGATCCCGATCTCCTGAGGTGTCTTCCGCTCAGGACAATGAGTAACTGCAGGAGTCTTTGCATTTTTAAGTTTGATCCCCATCTCCTGAGGTGTCTTCCGCTCAGGACTATGAGTAACTGCAGGTGTTTTTGCATATTTACGTTTGAATCCGATCTCCTGAGGTGTCTTCCGCTCAGGACAATGAGTAAGTGCAGTAGTCTTTGCATTTTTAAGTTTGATCCCCATCTCCTGAGGTGTCTTCCGCTCAGGACAATGAGTAACTGCAGGAGTCTTTGCATTTTTAAGTTTGATCCCCATCTCCTGAGGTGTCTTCCGCTCAGGACTATGAGTAACTGCAGGAGTTTTTGCATATTTACGTTTGATCCCCATCTCCTGAGGTGTCTTCCGCTCAGGACTAGGAGTAACTGCAGGAGTCTTTGCATCTTTACGTTTGATCCCTATCTCCTTAGTTTTCTTCAGTTTAGGATTAATATGAGTAACAGCAGGTGTCTTTGCATCCATTGAACCTTCGCGGCTTTGCAGCATCTTTTCAGATACCTTATTGTAAATGTGGGCACCTGAGAGACAAACACGTTTCATCTTTTTTAACAGAACAGCCTCGTCACCAGATTGTGGGCCATGGGGTGACTTCCCTGGTATACCAGCAGAAGAATGATTTACTGGCTTTGACATTGGTTTTACCTTCTTTTGCAGTGCAGTTTGAGGGACTTGATCCTTTGCAGCTGAAGAAAGGATCTTTTTCTTCTTTGTTTCCACTGTGGAGCACTTTGGTACCCCCTCAGACTTTGATGGACACTCAGTCGTCACTGAACTCAGCACGTTATTACGAACCTTCTGAGCAATATGTGAGGGGGCCTTCACCTCTGAAGATCTCTTCTCCATATCTTTTAACCCACCCCTTTTCCACACTGGCACACATAACTCTTTGTTGCTTTGCACATCAATATGTAACTTTGAGAGGTGGCTCAGCTTCCGAGCTGGTTGAGTTGGGTACATTAGAGGTGGTTCACTTTTTTCATTAGCAGCAAGCTGAACTGCTCCTTGTATAATTAAACTGGCCTGGGAAATATGTTGGGCTCCAAGCGAGGTCTGACACACTGTAACAAAATCAAAAAGGAGAAATAATCAATTATCATAAATACCAACACATTGTACATAATAACACAAAGGAAGAAAAGCCAACACATGCTTAATCTCTTCAGTATTGGCGAGGACTACATACTGTAGAGTTCTATATATTTGTAACACTACAGTGGCGAATGACCGTAATTAAAGATCTTTATAACAGGTAATGGTATCGGTCAAGGAGAAGATTTTGAACAATGATTAGTAAAGATTCTCCATATCTCACCTTGTAAGGTCTGCAACACAATGCAGTGGGGAAAGGGAATGAAGCTAATTACACATGGAAATCAGTGCAAAGAACTACTGTACACAATGCAAAATTATGAGAGATATCCATGTTTTATCACAATAATGATGGTGGAGTGATGAAGACGAAGAGAAGTAGGTTTTATTGGTGGGGATATCATTAGTGATAAAGAGGGCAGATTATGATAAAAGGCCAACAAGAGTTTCACAAGTCCCTGTGTGTTATTTGTCAATGGGAAAACCAATACACTACAGTAGATACTCAGTTTTGCATATTATCAATTTATGAACAAAGCGGCATTCAACTTAAGGAACATCCACAAACGTTTAGCTGCAATAGCAACAACTGGGGGAAATGCTATGATTTGGGCATCTAGATCTCTCCTTTTTTGCCCCTTGTGCTCCCCCAACTGTTTGCCTTACCCACCTGACACTCCTCCTACTTTTAGCTTTTCGGCTATCCTGGTTGCTTGGGAATCAGGGGCTGCCGAATAATGAGCCAGTGGTTAGGACGGTCTTGGGCTTTTCCCCCTGGGGGAGGTTATTGGCAGCCCAGTGGGTGTCTGTAAGAAGGAGCCAATCTGTGCTGTGTTGCCACCAGTTGGAGCATATTGGCAAGGAACTGGGTGGTATGTCCTATCCTGACCGTGCATTCCTCTAAGGGGTATGAATGGTGGCTGCTGAAGTTGTGCATACTGGGTGGCCATTATACAAGGCCCTATTGTAGCACGTCTTTCCAAATGTGTGTTGGGACGGAAAGTAACAGGCTGCGTTGTGGCTTCTCCCCTAACCTGTCCTGCAAATCCTGTGTATCCTCCTGTAGCAGTGTGGTAGAATCCTGTGTTCATGTCCCATACACGAGGGTAAGCGCGTGTTGCCTGTGGGATCTGCTGTAGATACATTGGTGTTCCTGCAGACCCTTGTTGCAAAATCATGCCTTGGGCCCCATGTCCGTAGACTTCTGTATTCCTCCCTACTGGGTGGAAGCTGTTGCTCCATGAAGGGTAAGCAGTGGTGACTGCAGGAGCACTGCAGGTCGGTGGAGGGTTCACAGCAGAGGAATTTAAAAACTGATCTGTAAGGAAGAAAGGTAAAAGTGAAGGGCCAGAAAAGCACAATCAAGGCACATTTCTTTAACACACGGGGACTCAACTCCAGTCATCAAACCCCCCACAATAGGTCAACTTTTCAGGATATTCCAGCTTTAGCACAGGTGGCACAATCACTCAATCAGCCTCTGATTGAGTCACCTGTGCTGAAGCAGGGACGGATTGAGCCACCTCCGCTGAAGCTGGGATATCCTGAAAGCCTGACTTTGGGGGGTTAGGACTGCTTTAACAGACCTGCTAAAAGATATTCTTGATATCAAATACATATGAAATACATAGAGATGCTCACTTGGTTTGGTATTTTTATTTTGCCTTTAAAATATTTGGGGTTTTGGTTCTGGTTCTGAATAAAGTTTTTGGTGGTCTTTGTTTTGTTATGAATAGCAAGCACTAACACGGATAATGGCTTGCTGGGAAAACACATTTATTTGATTATCAATGTTACATACCACTACTCTGATCAATAGTGGTCAGAAGTTTCAATATTTAAATACATTTTTAAGCAAGCTCCATGATTGCCTTCTATTCATAGCATTGCTATGTGTTGAAACACCAGAGCACCCGTACATTTTAGCTCAATATGTGGGGTTTAATCTATATATATATATATATATATATATATATATATATATATATATATATATATATACATATATACATATATGATGTGTTGGGATGTAACACAGACAGAAAACTATTTCTAGGTAGTTTTCAACACAAAGTGGCAACTGGCATATAAAACTTGTGCAGTCCATCACCTGCTTTCATGTCCACCTATGAACACAATGACAAATATAGATATACCATAGCTTTCGGAACTGGATCTTTAAAAATAAAAATAAAAACATAACAATTGCCTGTTCCTACTGTGGTATTTTGTGGTAATATTATGGTGTGGTATTCTGAGACGTCTGGTATATTGAGGTATCTGGAGGTGCACTCAGGTCAGCTATATCTGTAAATCAAGTGGCAGATTCTGCCCTCGTTTTGTGGCTTTGTCTTTTTTGGGGCCTTTGTATTACTGTAGAGTAGTGGTTTCCAACCTTTTTTTGGTTAAGGAACCATATGTGAAATTCTGAGGGACCCCAACCCTCTCTAACAACGAGTCTAAGATGAGATGCATTGTTATATACCCCAACCCTATCTAATAGTGCGTCTGAGATCAGATGAAGTGTGAGGAACCCCAATCCTCTCTAATAGCGCTTCTGAGATCAGATGCATTGTAAGGAGCCCCAACCCTCTCTAATAGCGCGTCTGAGATCAGATGCATTGTAAGGAACCCCAACCCTCTCCAATAGCGCGTCTGAGATAAGATGCATTGTACTGTAAATTCTTCTGTATTAAGTACAATTTTAAAATGACCTGAAAATTAGAGCGAACCCTTTAGGGATGCCCGGGGAATCCTAGGGTTGCTAGGATCCGTGGTTGAAAAACACTGCTGTAGACAATAATTTAAGGATATGGCTGAAAGTAGTCGAACATTACATCCCACGGTGTAGAATTGGTCCAATAGTTATTGACCTAAACTTAGGGCAAGGAAAAAGCATGCCTTATACATAACTAATCCTACTGTACTGTATACACTAAGGTTCCTGTGTCTTTTTTTACTATCCCATAGATCCCATAGACGTTTGCCGCTTTGACATTTATGTATACAGTACATGTGTTCTTTTCTATACATTACTGTTCAAATCATTTAAGATTTTGAATTACAAGCCAGATATAAAAGTAAATACAATAAAACAAATATGTGTGTATGTATCTATAATAAATCAGTTTTGACATTTATAAAAAAAAAATATTATCCAATAAAGGCCAGGTACCTAACCCCCCTGGGTGTTGTCTACCTCCGGCACTTCCCCCCACCCCCCCCCCCCCACCCCATCCGTCTTCTTTCTCCCATCCATTGATAGGAGTCATGTTATCTGTTCTGTACCCCATAAAACATTGTGAAAGTAAACAGTTCAGAAATATAGATATTATCCATTTCTTTTTGGGTATGTAAAGGTCACGTTGCTTCCTACCTGCCATGATACAGAGTTAAGGTGGAGATAATTAGTCTCTCCGTACAGCGCCACACTTTTCCTATCTCTGAGATGTCCACAAAACGAACGGTTTCCTTCGGGAACTAATTCAAGTCACGCACAAACAAGTTTACATTTGTGTATTTATCTCAGTCTCTAAGGCGATTCCATGATGTCATTACAGAACACGGCTGCTGGCATCTCCTAGGAGGCTCAATGATACTGTCTGGTGATGTCATAATAGAGAAATCAGCTACTGTTGACATTTAATTTCAAGTGGTTGAGAAGTGGTTAACTTGAGTAGCAGTCATAAAAATCACAGCTACTGTGAAACATTGTATTACATACATTGGGTGACACAAGTACACATATGGACAGTGCCACTGACAGCAGTGGGATCAACATACTGTATCACTGGGTTCAAATGCATTGACTTCATGGCAAGATAAAGTATCACAGATTATAATGAGATGTATCACAGTCTGCGTCTCTGCCCCAGCATGCACCTTGGGGAGAGTCAGTAGGAGGAGTTGGGGAGGAGTTACATGGCACACAGATTATGAGATGTATCACAGTCTGCGTCTCTGCCCCAGCTTGCACCTTGGGGAGAGTCAGTAGGAGGAGTTGGGGGGAGTTACATGGTGCACAGATTATAATGAGATGTATCACAGTCTGCATCTCTGCCCCAGCTTGCACCTTGGGGAGAGTCAGTAGGATGAGTTGGGGGCAGTTACATGGTGCACAGATTAAAATGAGATGCGTCACAAGTTGCATTTCTCTGATACTTTTTTTTAACCTTTTATTTGCCCAAAACAATCCTCCATATCTGAAGTGCCATAAATCTTACATACCGCGTCAGAAGTAAGAAACTGTTCTTACAGTATATATGCTGCGGCTCTGCTCCAAAAAATAGAGCCTTGCGTCTAAACACAATTACTCTATGTTGCTGCATAGACCTTTTATGTCTAATTCCAGCACTGGGGAAGTGTTCAACTCCATTCAAGGGCAGTCTAAACTAAACTACTACTTTGGTACAGCACTGCACTTTGCTTTAATGCTTCAGACATACGCATTATGGGCTTTGAATGGGTCCCCCTGCTTATTTGTGGGGGGATAGAGATGAGTCTTTTACAATGAGAGTGCTACTGGATCTATGTTCTATATACAGTGACACCTCGCAGCCTTAATTACAATTTATTTTGGGATGTTTTTTGTCAGTACACTAAAACCTCCTCTTGGATAGACACAGGGGGATATTCTAGTAGCTGGGAGTTGTGCAGAAAGAGCCTTATCCGATTGGATTTCTAGAACAGCGGTGCGCAAACTGGGGGGCGCGAGACTGCCGGCTGGGTGCGTGGGGTTTACAGAACCCCGCGCGCTTCCCGAAGGCACTTAAATTAAGTGCCGGGGGAGCTGCAGGGCCTCTGTAAACCTTCACTTACCTAGGCTCCGGCGGCTTCCTTCCTGCGTCGCCATGGCAACGCGGCATCAAAATGACGCTGTGCGGTCATGTGACGTCACGTTACTAGGGCAACGTGACGTCATGACGCCGAAGCGCAGGTGAGTGGGGGTTCTGCTTTAGATATTGTGAAGCGGGGGCATCCAGACACTGATTAAGGGGTGCAGGAAACTAGTCATTCACACCTGGCTTTTATTTCTAGATCGACATTTACACAGACACACACACACACACACACGTAACAAGGGCTAATTGTAGTATAATGTAATACAATAAATATATTTGTCATTTAAATGGATTTTATTCATATGTTTTATTTTAAAGTGGGGTTGGGGGCGGGGTTTGGGGCGGGACTAGGGGCGGGGTTGGGGTCGGGACTAGGTGGCGAGTAGATTTTTTGGTTGGGCGAGTAGATTTTTGGGTGATTTGTCGAACACTGTATATATTTATATAGATATTAGTATGTACCATTGACTTTTATACACCAAGTGCAATCCATTTCTGTGCGCTAAACAGCATTTTGGGGCTGGGCGCAGATGGAGAAATTTGAACTTAGTACACGAGTGCAATTGTAGTTTGACATGCGCCGAAACCCTCCACCCCTCCCCCCACTCAGTTTGCGATGCTTAGTATATTGGCCTCAGTAGGTCTCTCCCTTCCACTTCAAAGTAACATTTTGACAACCAAAGGGGACCTGCTACAGTAGTTTTTGGTGATTTCATCAGTCCCACTTGGCAAATAGTATATTGGAGATTCAAAAATAGAGAAAGCGCTCGTTAAAGTAACACATTCTTTGATATTTTTAATCGAAAACAATGATATTCTTCCAGTGTATTAGTCAAGCACCTTACAGTTCACAAATACACACTAGAGAGTGTTGGGGTTCCTTACAATGCATTGATCAAATACATTGTAAGGAGCCCCAACCCTCTCTAACAGCGCGTCTGAAATCTGCATTGTAAGGAATCCCAACTTTCTCTAATAGCGCGTCTGAGATCAGATGCATTCAAAGGAGCCCCAACCCTCTCTAATAGCGCGTCTGAGATCAGATGCATTGTAAGGAACCCCAACCCTCTCTAATTGTGACCCTTGCACTCACCACGAACAAGGCGGACCCCCGGTACTGAGGTGGGAAAGTAGAAACTGCGCACCCACAGCAGTGGAGGCACGCCTGGATTGTCAGCGTAGCCGGGTCGGGGTTGGAGAGAGAGGGTAGTCCAGATACTTGCCGCGGTCATGAGGAGGAGCCAGTAACGGTAGATGTCCGTTGTGCCGAGGTCGAGGGTTGGTGCTGGTGGGTTAAAAGAATGTCCTATATCCGTGGTCAGGGATGGAGAGATGCAGGTAGTCGAGGGCAAGCTGGGGTCGTTATACAGAGAGCATCCAAGAGTCTAGCCGGGTCGGTACACATGAGGTCAAACTGAAAGCAAGAGAGGCAAGGCACAAGGCAAAGCAGGAATGTAGGAACACAAGGCTACTATGGTCTATGCTCAGCAATGTGTAACTGAGCAAGCAGAGATTAAATAGGAGGACTGGAGCAATGAAAGTGAGAGGCGGAACGGAGGTGTGGCCCCCGCGGGAGTTGTGATTGGACGCAGAGCGCAGGAGACAGGTGGGCATTGTTACGGGTGTTGTGTCGCAGCTGGGGAATGGTGCACGATCGTCCCGTGAGCGCGCCGCGCGTGAGTGACACGTGACGCGAACAGGGGGTGGGGCCAAGCTCCATAGAGATGTTTGAAAACCTCTGTGTGCGCGCGCGTTTTGTTGCCGGTCTTTTGATTAGATGAGTTATTAAAAGCAAATTGTGTAGTTACTGTACCCTCTCTCCAGTTCATTTATTTTTTCGTTCCGGTTGTGCATCGCACATTTTTCACTTTGTACTATCTCCCTAGCGAACAGCACACCAAAAGGTGCCCTGCAGCAACCCACAGGAGCAGGATTGAACTGATGCACCCTTTGATAACCGTGAGTCTCCACTTTGTTATTATTGAGGATAGAGTCTATGATATTGGCCGACTAGCAAGTCTACAGTTATTGATTTAAAAAGTTAACTAGGTGCCATTCTATGTGAACATTTACAGCTGATTTGTGATAGCTCAATAACAGAGCAGAACCAGCTAGGCGCCATCTTTTCTACATGTATATACTGTAAACCCCTAGACTGATCATTTACACCATTTATAAGTGGAGTTTGTTAGGATACCTCTCTATTTATGAGACAAAGGATTGGACATTACTGTAGTGTTTTTGATTTAAACAAACAGGCCCCAAATCTACTGTTGGGATTGTTTTTTGGAGCCCCAGATTTGGTCTTTGGACTTGTTTTTGTCATAGTTTATAGACTGCTTGCTCACTGGATTGATTGTACTTAATATGTCATACCAAAATATTACACAACATATGAATTTATAGTCAGAGCTCTACTCTGGGGGCCATGATGTTCACTTTTAAATGTCACATCTTCTTTAATATACACTAACGCAACATAGAGCGCTCCCAGATGGTATCGAATTGGTCTAACTGCATCAATACGAGACTCCCAACATGTTTCACAAACTCTCTTTAATGTTAAATTGGGTAAGGATTTTAAAAGAATGATCTATCTGTTGGTGGACCTGGGGAAGAATTTATACAACGGTTGAATTAAGCCCAAAAATTAAATGGCACCTATATTGGGTTTGGCAGTGTTGTTAACCACTAGGTTCAAATAATGAGAACTACATGGTACATAAAACGCACGTGGGTTCATGTTCAACATGTCTTTGAACTCCATTATGCTTTCCCCGCATATTTGCAGCATTGTCATAGCTTTGGCCCTGCATATTTTCTACACTTATATTGAGATTCAATAGTTCCTTTATTATCCAATCACTTAAGATGATGTAATTTCTGCCAAAAAATAAAATGGAAGCCATCACATGGTACATCCACCAATTAGATTGGTGGATATATCATTTGTCAGTCAAATGTGATGTCACAGGCCTTATATAAGGTCTGTCATGTCTTATTTGACCCTAAGAAGCCGTCCGATCAACATCTCCCGGACCTGTGAAGAAGAAAAAACTACTCACCCGGGCCTACTCTTCAAGCAACTGAGGATCATGGACCCACCCTCCCCATGGCTTTCTTTCACTCCCCCCATGTCTTTCTTTCACCCCCCTCCCCATGTCTCTTTCATCCCCCCATGTCTCTCTATTGCCTCCCTCCTCATGTCTCTCTATCGCCTCCCTCCCCATGTCTCTTTCACCCCTCTCCCCATGTCTCTTTTTCACGCCCCACCCCATGGCTCTCTTTCACCCCCCTCTCTATGTCTCTTGCACCCCCTCCCCGTGTTTCTCTATCATCCCCCCCCTCCAAATGTCCCTCTATCACCCCCCCCTCTAAATGTCTCTCGATCACCTCCCCATGTCTCTTTCACCCTCCCCTACCAATGTCTCTTTCAACCCCTCTCCCCATGTCTCTTCACCCCTGCTCCCATGTCTCTTCACCCCTGCTCCCCATGTCTCTTTACCCCTGCTCCCATGTCTCTTCACCGCCGCTCCCCATGACTCTTTCGCCCACTCCCCATGTCTCTTTCACCTGCTCCCCATGTCTCTTTCACCCCTCCCCATGTCTCTCTTTTAAACCCATTCCCATGTCTCTATTTCACCCCCCTCCCTATGTCTCTCTTTCACCCTCCTCCCCTCGCCATGTCTCTTTCACCCCCCTCCCCTCACCATGTCTCTCCTTCACCCCCCTCCCCTCGCCATGACTCTCACCCCTCCACCTTCCTTCCACATGTCATAAACTCACACACACACACACACTCACACTTAACAATTCTTGGTATATCTATAGAGGGTATTACTGTGCATCTGTATTATTTTTTAGTATAATGCTACTAGTAGTAGTACTTTTTTTTAAACAACTCTGAATTAAAATTTTAATGTATCATACTGTAACAATCATTTTTTGTTTCTATAGCAACCATTTACAAAGTCACACCCCCTTCCTCTTTTGAAATAGGCTCTGGCAACCCCCCCCCCCCCTTTTTTTGAACACTGCCCTCTCCCTAGCTGTGCAAAACTCAATTGTATCCAGTGACTGCCTGGTCACATGATCACCCCATAGAACTTTGCATTTTTGGTCCTCTTCTGCTGCACTGGCAACCATTTAGTGAACCCCCGAGCCGAATTTTAACCGATCAATCGCAACTTAGCTAATTACTTATCAATGTGTGGATTGTATTGATGCACATATCAAAGGGATTTTTTTTTTTTTAAACGACAGCTTGGACTGCTGCTTTAAAGGTGGGCAGAGTAAGTTTGGAAACGGGGAGGAGTCACAGACCTCCAAACAATTTAAATCTGCGCACACAAACCCATGTAAACTCAACCCCAGACCCACCTCACCATATATATTTGTCTTAAGGAGTGCTACTGGGTATGTGACATTGTACAGTATAAACACAAGGAAGAGAAGCCCAATGCAACATGATCCTCCGCCGACTTAAATTTAACATGTCAAAAACAGAACTCCTTATATTTCATGCCAAACCTGGCCCTACTACCACCTTCCACATTACTGTTGGAAGAACTACTATACATGCAGTAGCCCAAGCACGCTGCCCTGGGGGTCACAGACTCCTCTCTCACATTCAAAAGGTAGCTAAACCTGTCGTTTTTTCCTCCGCAATATTACAAAGATACGCCCTTCCACTGTTGCTCGACAGCTAAAACTCTGACACAGACCCTCATTCTCTACCATCTCAAATACTGGAACCTTCTGCTGTCCGGTCTTACTGCCTCTCACCTGTCTTTGGGGGGGTAATTGCGCGCGATGTGGAGGGGGGGTGCGTGGGGGAAACGCGGCGGCGCGCGTTTCTGACTGGCGGCAGCTGGGGTAGATCCCGGAATGCCGCCGGCATTTACTCGAATAAAAGATGTCGCTACTGTATGTATCTATAATAAATCAGTTTTGACATTTATAAAAAAAATATTATCCAATAAAGGCCAGGTAACTAACACCCCTGGGTGTTGTCTACCTCCGTCCCTCCCCCCCACCCCCCCACCCCATCCGTCTTCTTTCTCCCATCCATTGATAGGAGTCATGTTATCTGTTCTGTACCCCATAAAACATTGTGAAAGTAAACAGTTCAGAAATATAGATATTATCCATTTCGTTTTGGGTATGTAAAGGTCATGTTGCTTCCTACCTGCCATGATACAGAGTTAAGGTGGAGATAATTAGTCTCTCCGTACAGCGCCACACTTTTCCTATCTCTGAGATGTCCACAAAACGAACGGTTTCCTTCGGGAACTAATTCAAGTCACGCACAAACAAGTTTACATTTGTGTATTTATCTCAGTCTCTAAGGCGATTCCATGATGTCATTACAGAACACTGCTGCTGGCATCTCCTAGGAGGCTCAATGATACTGTCTCGTGATGTCATAATAGAGAAATCAGCTACCGTTGACATTTAATTTCAAGTGGTTGAGAAGTGGTTAACTTGAGTAGCAGTCATAAAAATCACAGCTACTGTGATACATTGTATTACATACATTGGGTGACACAAGTACACATATGGACAGTGCCACTGACAGCAGTGGGATCAACATACTGTATCACTGGGTTCAAATGCATTGACTTCATGGCAAGATAAAGTATCACAGATTATAATGAGATGTATCACAGTCTGCGTCTCTGCCCCAGCATGCACCTTGGGGAGAGTCAGTAGGAGGAGTTGGGGAGGAGTTACATGGCACACAGATTATAATGAGATGTATCACAGTCTGCGTCTCTGCCCCAGCTTGCACCTTGGGGAGAGTCAGTAGGAGGAGTTGGGGGGAGTTACATGGTGCACAGATTATAATGAGATGTATCACAGTCTGCATCTCTGCCCCAGCTTGCACCTTGGGGAGAGTCAGTAGGATGAGTTGGGGGCAGTTACATGGTGCACAGATTAAAATGAGATGCGTCACAAGTTGCATTTCTCTGATACTTTTTTTTAACCTTTTATTTGCCCAAAACAATCCTCCATATCTGAAGTGCCATAAATCTAACATACCGCGTCAGAAGTAAGAAACTGTTCTTACAGTATATATGCTGCGGCTCTGCTCCAAAAAATAGAGCCATGCGTCTAAACACAATTACTCTTATGTTGCTGCATAGACCTTTTATGTCTAATTCCAGCACTGGGGAAGTGTTCAACTCCATTCAAGGGCAGTCTAAACTAAACTACTACTTTGGTACAGCACTGCACTTTGCTTTAATGCTTCAGACATACGCATTATGGGCTTTGAATGGGTCCCCCTGCTTATTTGTGGGGAGATAGAGATGAGTCTTTTACAATGAGAGTGCTACTGGATCTATGTTCTATATACAGTGACACCTCGCGGCCTTAATTACAATTTATTTAGGGATGTTTTTTGTCAGTACATTAAACCTCCTCTTGGATAGACACAGGGGGATATTCTAGTAGCTGGGAGTTGTGCAGAAAGAGCCTTATCCGATTGGATTTCTAGAACAGCGGTGCGCAAACTGGGGGGCGCGACCCCCATGGGGGGCGCAAGACTGCCGGCTGGGTGCGTGGGGTTTACAGAAGCCCCGCGCGCTTCCCGATGGCACTTAAATTAAGTGCCGGGGGAGCTGCAGGGCCTCTGTAAACCTTCACTTACCTAGGCTCCGGCGGCTTCCTTCCTGCGTCGCCATGGCAACGCGGCATCAAAATGACGCTGTGCGGTCATGTGACGTCACGTTACTAGGGCAACGTGACGTCATGACGCCGAAGCGCAGGTGAGTGGGGGTTCTGCTTTAGATATTGTGAAGCGGGGGCATCCAGACACTGATTAAGGGGTGCAGGAAACTAGTCATTCACACCTGGCTTTTATTTCTAGATCGACATTTACACAGACACACACACACACGTAATAAGGGCTAATTGTAGTATAATGTAATACAATAAATATATTTGTCATTTAAATGGATTTTATTCATATGTTTTATTTTAAAGCGGGGTTGGGGGCGGGGTTTGGGGCGGGACTAGGGGCGGGGTTGGGGGCGGGACTAGGTGGCGAGTAGATTTTTTGGTTGGGCGAGTAGATTTTTGGGTGATTTGTCGAACACTGTATATATTTATATAGATATTAGTATGTACCATTGACTTTTATACACCAAGTGCAATCCATTTCTGTGCGCTAAACAGCATTTTGGGGCTGGGCGCAGATGGAGAAATTTGAACTTAGTACACGAGTGCAATTGAAGTTTGACATGCGCCGAAACCCTCCACCCCTCCCCCCGCTCAGTTTGCGATGCTTAGTATATTGGCCTCAGTAGGTCTCTCCCTTCCACTTCAAAGTAACATTTTGACAACCAAAGGGGACCTGCTACAGTAGTTTTTGGTGATTTCATCAGTCCCACTTGGCAAATAGTATATTGGAGATTCAAAAAAAGAGAAAGCGCTCGTTAAAGTAACACATTCTTTGATATTTTTAATCGAAAACAATGATATTCTTCCAGTGTATTAGACAAGCACCTTACAGTTCACAAATACACACTAGAGAGTGTTGGGGTTCCTTACAATGCATTGATCAAATACATTGTAAGGAGCCCCAACCCTCTCTAACAGCGCGTCTGAAATCTGCATTGTAAGGAATCCCAACTTTCTCTAATAGCGCGTCTGAGATCAGATGCATTCAAAGGAGCCCCAACCCTCTCTAATAGCGCGTCTGAGATCAGATGCATTGTAAGGAACCCCAACCCTCTCTAATTGTGACCCTTGCACTCACCACGAACAAGGCGGACCCCCGGTACTGAGGTGGGAAAGTAGAAACTGCGCACCCACAGCAGTGGAGGCACGCCTGGATTGTCAGCGTAGCCGGGTCGGGGTTGGAGAGAGAGGGTAGTCCAGATACTTGCCGCGGTCATGGGGAAGAGCCAGTAACGGTAGATGTCCGTTGTGCCGAGGTCGAGGGTTGGTGCTGGTGGGTTAAAAGAATGTCCTATATCCGTGGTCAGGGATGGAGAGATGCAGGTAGTCGAGGGCAAGCTGGGGTCGTTATACAGAGAGCATCCAAGAGTCTAGCCGGGTCGGTACACATGAGGTCAAACTGAAAGCAAGAGAGACAAGGCACAAGGCAAGGCAAAGCAGGAATGTAGGAACACAAGGCTACTATGGTCTATGCTCAGCAATGTGTAACTGAGCAAGCAGAGATTAAATAGGAGGACTGGAGCAATGAAAGTGAGAGGCGGAACGGAGGTGTGGCCCTCGCGGGAGCTGTGATTGGACGCAGAGCGCAGGAGACAGGTGGGCATTGTTACGGGTGTTGTGTCGCAGCTGGGGAATGGTGCACAATCGTCCCGTGAGCGCGCCGCGCGTGAGTGACACGTGACGCGAACAGGGGGTGGGGCCAAGCTCCATAGAGATGTTTGAAAACCTCTGTGTGCGCGCGCGTTTTGTTGCCGGTCTTTTGATTAGATGAGTTATTAAAAGCAAATTGTGTAGTTACTGTACACTCTCTCCAGTTCATTTATTTTTTCGTTCCGGTTGTGCATCGCACATTTTTCACTTTGTACTATCTACCTAGCGAACAACACACCAAAAGGTGCCCTGCAGCAACCCACAGGAGCAGGATTGAACTGATGCACCCTTTGATAACCGTGAGTCTCCACTTTGTTATTATTGAGGATAGAGTCTATGATATTGGCCGACTAGCAAGTCTACAGTTATTGATTTAAAAAGTTAACTAGGTGCCATTCCATGTGAACATTTACAGCTGATTTGTGATAGCTCAATAACAGAGCAGAACCAGCTAGGCGCCATCTTTTCTACATGTATATACTGTAAACCCCTAGACTGATCATTTACACCATTTATAAGTGGAGTTTGTAAGGATACCTCTCTATTTATGAGACAAAGGATTGGACATTACTGTAGTGTTTTTGATTTAAACAAACAGGCCCCAAATCTACTGTTGGGATTGTTTTTTGGAGCCCCAGATTTGGTCTTTGGACTTGTTTTTGTCATAGTTTATAGACTGCTTGCTCACTGGATTGATTGTACTTAATATGTCATACCAAAATATTACACAACATATGAATTTATAGTCACAAATACATTTTGCGAGAGTGTACGCAACAGCTCTACTCTGGGGGCCATGATGTTCACTTTTAAATGTCACATCTTCTTTAATATACACTAATGCAACATAGAGCGCTCCCAGATGGTATCGAATTGGTCTAACTGCATCAATACGAGACTCCCAACATGTTTCACAAACTCTCTTTAATGTTAAATTGGGTAAGGATTTTAAAAGAATGATCTATCTGTTGGTGGACCTGGGGAAGAAATTATACAACGGTTGAATTAAGCCCAAAAATTAAATGGCACCTATATTGGGTTTGGCAGTGTTGTTAACCACTAGGTTCAAATAATGAGAACTACATGGTACATAAAACGCACGTGGGTTCATGTTCAACATGTCTTTGAACTCCATTATGCTTTCCCCGCATATTTGCAGCATTGTCATAGCTTTGGCCCTGCATATTTTCTACATTTATATTGAGATTCAATAGTTCCTTTATTATCCAATCACTTAAGATGATGTCATTTCTGCCAAAAAATAAAATGGAAGCCATCACATGGTACATCCACCAATTAGATTGGTGGATATATAATTTGTCAGTCAAATGTGATGTCACAGGCCTTATATAAGGTCTGTCATGTCTTATTTGACCCTAAGAAGCCGTCCGATCAACATCTCCCGGACCTGTGAAGAAGAAAAAACCACTCACCCGGGCCTACTCTTCAAGCAACTGAGGATCATGGACCCACCCTCCCCATGGCTTTCTTTCACTCCCCCCATGTCTTTCTTTCACCCCCCTCCCCATGTCTCTTTCATCCCCCCATGTCTCTCTATCGCCTCCCTCCTCATGTCTCTCTATTGCCTCCCTCCCCATGTCTCTTTCACCCCTCTCCCATGTCTCTTTTTCACGCCCCACCCCATGGCTCTCTTTCACCCCCTCTCTATGTCTCTTGCACCCCCTCCCCGTGTTTCTCTATCATCCCCCCCCTCCAAATGTCCCTCTATCACCCCCCCTCTAAATGTCTCTCGATCACCTCCCCATGTCTCTTTCACCCTCCCCTACCAATGTCTCTTTCAACCCCTCTCCCCATGTCTCTTCACCCCTGCTCCCATGTCTCTTCACCCCTGCTCCCATGTCTCTTCACCCCTGCTCCCCATGTCTCTTTACCCCTGCTCCCATGTCTCTTCACCACCGCTCCCCATGACTCTTTCTCCCACTCCCCATGTCTCTTTCACCTGCTCCCCATGTCTCTTTCACCCCTCCCCATGTCTCTCTTTTAAACCCATTCCCATGTCTCTATTTCACCCCCCTCCCTATGTCTCTCTTTCACCCTCCTCCCCTCGCCATGTCTCTTTCACCCCCCTCCCCTCACCATGTCTCTCCTTCACCCCCCTCCCCTCGCCATGACTCTCACCCCTCCACCATCCTTCCACATGTCATAAACTCACACACACACACTCACACTTAACAATTCTTGGTATATCTATAGAGGGTATTACTGTGCATCTGTATTATTTTTTAGTATAATGCTACTAATAGTAGTACTTTTTTTTAAACAACTCTGAATTAAAATTTTAATGTATCATACTGTAACAATCATTTTTTGTTTCTATAGCAACCATTTACAAAGTCACACCCCCTTCCTCTTTTGAAACAGGCTCTGGCAACGCCCCCCCCCCCCTTTTTTTTGAACACTGCCCTCTCCCTAGCTGTGCAAAACTCAATTGTATCCAGTGACTGCCTGGTCACATGATCACCCCAGAGAACTTTGCATTTTTGGTCCTCTTCTGCTGCACTGGCAACCATTTAGTGAACCCCCGAGCCGAATTTTCACCGATCAATCGCAACTTAGCTAATTACTTATCAATGTGTGGATTGTATTGATGCACATATCAAAGGGATTTTTTTTTTTTTAAACGACAGCTTGGACTGCTGCTTTAAAGGTGGGCAGAGTAAGTTTGGAAACGGGGAGGAGTCACAGACCTCCAAACAATTTAAATCTGCGCACACAAATCCATGTAAACTCAACCCCAGACCCACCTCACCATATATATTTGTCTTAAGGAGTGCTACTGGGTATGTGACATTGTACAGTATAAACACAAGGAAGAGAAGCCCAATGCAACATGATCCTCCGCCGACTTAAATTTAACATGTCAAAAACAGAACTCCTTATATTTCATGCCAAACCTGGCCCTACTACCACCTTCCACATTACTGTTGGAAGAACTACTATACATGCAGTAGCCCAAGCACGCTGCCCTGGGGGTCACAGACTCCTCTCTCACATTCAAAAGGTAGCTAAACCTGTCGTTTTTTCCTCCGCAATATTACAAAGATACGCCCTTCCACTGTTGCTCGACAGCTAAAACTCTGACACAGACCCTCATTCTCTACCATCTCAAATACTGGAACCTTCTGCTGTCCGGTCTTACTGCCTCTCACCTGTCTCCCCTACAATCTATCCTAAACGCTGCTGCCAGAATCACTCTACTCTTTCCTAAATCTGTCTCAGCGTCTCCCCTGCTGAAATCCCTCTCCTGGCTTCCTATCAAATCCCGTATCTCACACTCAATTCTCCTCCTCACTTTTAAAGCTTTACACTCTTCTGCCCCTCCTTACAGCTCAGCTCTAATTTCTCGCTATGCACCATCCCGGCTCTTGCGATCCGCCCAATGATGTCTTCTATCTACCCCTTTTGTATCTAAAGCCCTCTCTCGCCTTAAACCTTTCTCACTGACTGCCCCTCACCTCTGGAATGCCCTTCCCCTCAATACCCGACTAGCACCCTCTCTATCCACCTTTAAGACCCACATTCTAACACATCTGCTTAAAGAAGCATGTGAGTAGCTCCGTGGCTGATACTATAGACCGCATACAAAAAGCTTGGCCCATTGCAGACGCACTTACCAGAACGCCCTTCTACTGTCTCTGTAAGTTCTACCTACCAATTAGATTGTAAGCTCTTCGGAGCAGGGACTCCTTTTCCTAAATGTTACTTTTATGTCTGAAGCACTTATTCCCATGATCTGTTATTTGTATTATTTATATGATTGTCATGTGTATTACTGCGGTGAAGCGCTTTCTACATAAATGGCGCTATATAAATAAAGACATACAGTACATACATACAACATCCAACATGACAAAGCATATAGTTAAATATTTATCTGTTTCTCTCTCATATGTGTGGTCTGACTTACTTATCTCTCTCTCTCTCTCTCTCTCTCTCTCTCTCTCTCTCTCTCTCTCTCTCTCTCTCTCTCTCTCTCTCTCTCTCTCTCTCTGTCTCTGTCTCTGTCTCTGTCTCTGTCCTCTGTCTCTGTCTCTGTCTCTCTCTCTCTCTCTCTCTCTCTCTCTCTCTCTCTCTCTCTCTCTCTCTCTCTCTCTCTCTCTCTCTCTCTCTCTCTCTCTCTCTCTCTCTCTCTCTCTCTCTCTCTCTCGTATCATCAAGAGGGTAATCTAAAGTTAATTTGCAGAATTTCAATAACCTTTGGCCTTTGTAAATAATTTCTTTAGTAAATAAAGAGTTCAATTAAAAATAGATACATTTTATTGAAGAGTTTTAAATATATTCTTAGTAAAATATGTTACAAACTGACTTATAAATATAAATCTTATTTACAGATAGTCACAGAGCTTGGCATCAGTTACAGATTAGTCAGGGTTTTTTTGTTTTTTAGGGCCTAAGTAGCTCATGGGGGAAAATAAGTCTGGATGGTGGGTATCCGTAACGTTTAGAGATGTTATGATCCTCCTGCCTCTAAACAAAGCACGGTAGCCTCCCATTTTAGGTATGTTGACAGGCTTACTCCCTCTCCAGTTGTGCTTTCCTTTTCATAGCCTCTCTCTCCTCTCTCTGTTCTGGTGGAATAGGTATGGAGACCTCAAGCTCTTGGAGAGGCTGTTGACAGAAGGATGGAGTGAAGTTGTCCACTCTACTGGGTACATTGATAGGAAGCTGCAGGTTAGAAAGCTGGTGCTGCAGGTTAGAAAGCTGGTGCTTCTGGTTGAAAGGAGCTTGAATGGGGATAGTGGTTTGGCTGACCTTTTTAATGCATGTCACTGCAGCTTTCCGTTCTATGGATATCACTGGGAAGTGTTTGGGATTCTCTATAACTGAAGCTTTGTTTTCCCCACGTTGTTTGATTTCACTGGTTTTAATGCCAGGAGCTGGAATGGGGATAGTGGTTTGGCTGACCTTTTCAATGCATCTTACTGCAGCTTCCTGTTCTATGGATATCACTGGGAAGTGTTTGGGATTCTCTATAACTGAAGCTTTGTTTTCCCCCATGTTGTTTGATTTCACTGGTTTTAATGTCAGGTCTTGTGTACTCATGTATTTTAAATAGCCTAGGCCTGGCATTAATACCAACTCCTTTAATTCCAGAAATACTGTCCTGTTTTTTGGCCATGAACCTTTTAATCGCATCAGTAAGAGACCACTGAACATGAGAAGCAGAAGTCTGGCTTTGGCGTCCTTGCATTGGTCCAAGCTTATTTCCAAGTGTAATGGATCCTGCGGGTGCCCCTGGACCTGTGGAACCTGCTTTTTTACCCAATGGGTGAAATACTTGAACAGAGTTAATCATTTGGAGGCTGAGGTTGCTGTGATGGGCTTTCACCTTTCCTTGTTCAGATGGTTCCAATGACTTCTTGCCCTTCCCAAGGACTTCTGAATTCACTCCAGTCTGATTAGCACTTTTTCTTTTGAGAGCTTTGGGGTTATTATCAGTACCACAAGCCAGCGCTTGCTCAAAACTGAAAACACTGGTCTGTTTCTTTGTTTTCTTCACTAGCTGCTTGATATTGCTGTTCTGTTTACGTTTGATCCCCATCTCTTGAGGTGTCTTTCACTCAGGACTATGAGTAACTGCTGGAGACTTTGCAGCTGAAGAAAGGATCTTTTTCTTCTTTGTTTCCACTGTGGAGCACTTTGGTACTCCCTCAGACTTTGACGGACACTGAGTCTTCACTGAACTCAGCACGTTATTACGAACCTTCTGAGCAATATGTGAGGGGGCCTTCACCTCTGAAGATCTCTTCTTCATATCTTTTAACCCACCCCTTTTCCACACTGGCACACATAACTCTTTGTTGCTTTGCACATCAATATGTAACTTTGAGAGGTGGCTCAGCTTCCGAGCTGGTTGAGTTGGGTACATTAGAAGCGGTTCACTTTTTTCATTAGCAGCAAGCTGAACTGCTCCTTGTGTAATTAAACTGGCCTGGGAAATATGTTGGGCTCCAAGCGAGGTCTGACCCACTGTAACAAAATCAAAAAGGAGAAATAATCAATTATCATAAATACCAACACATTCTACATAATAACACAAAGGAAGAAAAGCAAACACATGCTTAATCCCATCAGTATTGGCGAGGACTACATACTGTAGATTTCTATATATTTGTAACACTACAGTGGCGAATGACCGTAATTAAAGATCTTTATAACAGGTAATGGTATCGGTCAAGGAGAAGATTTTGAACAATGATTAGTAAAGATTCTCCATATCTCACCTTGTAAGGTCTGCAACACAATGCAGTGGGGAAAGGGAATGAAGCTAATTACACATGGAACTCAGTGCAAAGAACTACTGTACACAATGCAAAATTATGAGAGATATCCATGTTTTATCTCAATAATGATGGTGGAGTGATGTAGACGAAGAGAAGTAGGTTTTATTGGTGGGGATATCATTAGTGATAAAGAGGGCAGATTATGATAAAAGGCCAACAAGAGTTTCACAAGTCCCTGTGTGTTATTTGTCAATGGGAAAACCAATACACTACAGTAGATACTCAGTTTTGCATATTATCAATTTATGTAACAAAGCGGCATTCAACTTAAGGAACATCCACAAACGTTTAGCTGCAATAGCAACAACTGGGGGAAATGCTATGATTTGGGCATCTAGATCTCTCCTTTTTTGCCCCTTGTGCTCCCCCAACTGAACCTGGTTTGCCTTACCCACCTGACACTCCTCCTACTTTTACATTTTCGGCTATCCTGGTTGCTTGGGGATCAGGGGCTGCCGAATAATGAGCCAGTAGATAGGACGGTCTTGGGCTTTTCCCCCTGGGGGAGGTTATTGGCAGCCCAGTGGGTGTCTGTAAGAAGGAGCCAATCTGTGCTGTTTTGCCACCAGTTGGAGCATATTGGCCAGGAACTGGGTGGTATGTCCTATCCTGAACGTGCATTCCTCTAAGGGGTATGAATGTTGGCTGCTGAAGTTGTGCATACTGGGTGGCCATTATACAAGGCCCTATTGTAGCACGTCTTTCCAAATGTGTGTTGGGACGGAAAGTAACAGGCTGCGTTGTGGCTTCTCCCCTAACCTGTCCTGCAAATCCTGTGTATCCTCCTGTAGCAGTGTGGTAGAATCCTCCGTTCATGTCCGATACACGAGGGTAAGCGCGTGTTGCCTGTGGGATCTGCTGTAGATACATTGGTGTTCCTGCAGACCCTTGTTGCAAAATCATGCCTTGGGCCCCATGTCTGTAGACTTCTGTATTCCTCCCTACTGGGTGGAAGCTGTTGCTCCATGAAGGGTAAGCAGTGGTGACTGCAGGAGCACTGCAGGTCGGTGGAGGGTTCACAGCAGAGGAATTTAAAAACTGATCTGTAAGGAAGAAAGGTAAAAGTGAAGGGCCTGAAAAGCACATTCAAGGCACATTTCTTTAACACACGGGGACTCAACTCCAGTCATCAAGCCCCCCCCCCCCCCAACAGGTTAACTTTTCAGGATATTCCAGCTTTAGCACAGGTGGCACAATCACTCAATCAGCCTCTGATTGAGTCACCTGTGCTGAAGCAGGGACTGATTGAGCGAGCTGTGCTGAAGCAGGGACTGATTGAGCCACCTCCGCTGAAGCTGGGATATCCTGAAAGCCTGACTTTGGGGGGTTAGGACTGCTTTAACAGACCTGCTAAAAGATATTCTTGATATCAAATACATATGAAATACATAGAGATGCTCACTTGGCTTGGTATTTTTATTTTGCCTTTAAAATATTTGGGGTTTTGGTTCTGGTTTTGAATAAAGTTTTTGGTGGTCTTTGTTTTGTTATGAATAGCAAGCACTAACACGGATAATGGCTTGCTGGGAAAACACATTTATTTGATTATCAATGTTACAGACCACTACTCTGATCAATAGTGGTCAGAAGTTTCAATATTTAAATACATTTTTAAGCAAGCTCCATGATTGCATTCTATTCATAGCATTGCTGTGTGTTGAAACACCAGAGCACCCGTACATTTTAGCTCAATATATGGGGTTTAATCTATATATATATACATATACATTAATGATGTGTTGGGATGTAACACAGACAGAAAACTATTTCTAGGTAGTTTTCGACACAAAGTGGCAACTGGCATATAAAACTTGTGCAGTCCATCACCTGCTTTCATGTCCACCTATGAACACAATGACAAATATAGATGTACCATAGCTTTCGGAACTGGATCTTTAAAAATAAAAACCGAAAAATTGCCTGTTCCTACTGTGGTATTTTGTGGTAATATTATGGTGTGGTATTCTGAGACGTCTGGTATATTGAGGTATCTGGAGGAGCACTCAGGTCAGCTATATCTGTAAATCAAGTGGCAGATTCTGCCCTCGTTTTGTGGCTTTGTCTTTTTTGGGGCCTTTGTATTACTGTAGAGTAGTGGTTTCCAACGTTTTTTTGGTTAAGGAACCATATGTGAAATTCTGAGGGACCCCAACCCTCTCTAACAACGAGTCTAAGATGAGATGCATTGTAATATACCCCAACCCTATCTAATAGTGCGTCTGAGATCAGATGAAGTGTGAGGAACCCCAATCCTCTCCAAGAGCGCGTCTGAGATAAGATGCATTGTACTGTAAATCCTTCTGTATTAAGTACAATTTTAAAATGACCTGAATATTACAGCGAACCCTTTAGGGATGCCCGGGGAATCCTAGGGTTCCTAGGATCCGTGGTTGATAAACACTGCTGTAGACAATAATTTAAGGATATGGCTGAAAGTAGTCGAACATTACACCCCACGGTGTAGAATTGGTCCAATAGTTATTGACCTAAACTTAGGGCAAGGAAAAAGCATGCCTTATACATAACTAATCCTACTGTATACACTAAGGTCCCTGTGTCTCTTTTTACTATCCCATAGATCCCATAGACGTTTGCCGCTTTGACATTTATGTATACAATACATGTGTTCTTTTCTATACATTCCTGTTCAAATCATTTAAGATTTTTAATTACAAGCCAGATATAAAAGTAAATACAATAAAACAAATATGTGTGTATGTATCTATAATAAATCAGTTTTGACATTTCTAAAAAAAAATATTATCCAATAAAGGCCAGGTACCTAACCCCCCTGGGTGTTGTCTACCTCCGTCCCTCCCCCCCCGCCCACCCCACCCCATCCGTCTTCTTTCTCCCATCCATTGATAGGAGTCATGTTATCTGTTCTGTACCCCATAAAACATTGTGAAAGTAAACAGTTCAGAAATATAGATATTATCCATTTCTTTTTGGGTATGTAAAGGTCACGTTGCTTCCTACCTGCCATGATACAGAGTTAAGGTGGAGATAATTAGTCTCTCCGTACAGCGCCACACTTTTCCTATCTCTGAGATGTCCACAAAACTAACGGTTTCCTTCGGGAACTAATTCAAGTCACGCACAAACAAGTTTACATTTGTGTATTTATCTCAGTCTCTAAGGCGATTCCATGATGTCATTACAGAACACTGCTGCTGGCATCTCCTAGGAGGCTCAATGATACTGTCTCGTGATGTCATAATAGAGAAATCAGCTACTGTTGACATTTAATTTCAAGTGGTTGAGAAGTGGTTAACTTGAGTAGCAGTCATAAAAATCACAGCTACTGTGATACATTGTATTACATACATTGGGTGACACAAGTACACATATGGACAGTGCCACTGACAGCAGTGGGATCAACATACTGTATCACTGGGTTCAAATGCATTGTCTTCATGGCAAGATAAAGTATCACAGATTATAATGAGATGTATCACAGTCTGCGTCTCTGCCCCAGCATGCACCTTGGGGAGAGTCAGTAGGAGGAGTTGGGGGGAGTTACATGGTGCACAGATTATAATGAGATGTATCACATTCTGCGTCTCTGCCCCAATTTGCACCTTGGGGAGAGTGAGTAGGATGAGTTGGGGGCAGTTACATGGTGCACAGATTAAAATGAGATGCGTCACAAGTTGCATTTCTCTGATACTTTTTTTTAACCTTTTATTTGCCCAAAACAATCCTCCATATCTGAAGTGCCATAAGTCTAACATACCGCGTCAGAAGTAAGAAACTGTTCTTACAGTATATATGCTGCGGCTCTGCTCCAAAAAATAGAGCCATGCGTCTAAACACAATTACTCTATGTTGCTGCATAGACCTTTTATGTCTAATTCCAGCACTGGGGAAGTGTTCAACTCCATTCAAGGGCAGTCTAAACTAAACTACTACTTTGGTACAGCACTGCACTTTGCTTTAATGCTTCAGACATACGCATTATGGGCTTTGAATGGGTCCCCCTGCTTATTTGTGGGGAGATAGAGATGAGTCTTTTACAATGAGAGTGCTACTGGATCTATGTTCTATATACAGTGACACCTCGCGGCCTTAATTACAATTTATTTTGGGATGTTTTTTGTCAGTACACTAAAACCTCCTCTTGGATAGACACAGGGGGATATTCTAGTAGCTGGGAGTTGTGCAAAAGCGTGCAGAAAGAGCCTTATCCGATTGGATTTCTAGAACAGCGGTGCGCAAACTGGGGGGCGCGACCCCCATGGGGGGAGCGAGACTGCCGGCTGGGGGGCGTGGGGTTTACAGAGGCCCCGCGCGCTTCCCGATGGCACTTAAATTAAGTGCCGGGGGAGCTGCAGGGCCTCTGTAAACCTTCACTTACCTAGGCTCCGGCGGCTTCCTTCCTGCGTCGCCATGGCAACGCGGCATCAAAATGACGCTGTGAGGTCATGTGACGTCACGTTACTAGGGCAACGTGACGTCATGACGCCGGAGCGCAGGTGAGTGGGGGTTAGGGGGGGCGCGGGAGTGAGGGGACCGCCGGTAGGGGGGCGCAGGAAAAAAAGTTTGCGCCCCCCTGTTCTAGATTTTGCTCTTCTGTAAGTCCTTCTCGTATGTTCACCCCCTCATCCTCTCACTCCCCCTTCTCATCCTCTCACTCCCCTTTCTCATCCTCTCACTCCCCCCTCCTCAACCTTGCACTCCCCTCTCCTCATCCTCTCACTCCCCATACTCATCCTCCTCTCACACCCCCCCTCCTCATTCTCTCACCCACCCATCCTCTCTCACTGTCCTCATACTCTCACTCCCTCCTCATTCTCACACCCCCCCTCCTCATCTTCTCACCCTCTCATCTTCTCACCCTCTCATCTTCTCACCCCTCCTCATCCTCTCACTCCCCCTCCTCATCCTCTCACTCCCTCCTCATCCTCTCACTCCCCCCTCATCCTCTCACTCTCCCCTTCCTCCTCTTCTCATTCTCTCACTCCCCCTTCTCATCCTCTCACTCCCCCCTTATCCTCTCACTCCCCCCTCATCCTCTCACTCCCCCCTCCTCATCCTCTCACTCCCCATCCTCATCCTCTCACTCCCCCATCTCATTCTCGGACTCCCCCTCCTCATCCTCACACTCCCCCCTCCTCATCCTCTCACTCTCGCCTCCTCATCCTCTAACTCCCCATCCTCATCCTCTCACTCCCTCTTCCTCTCACTCACCCCTCCTCATCCTCTCACGCCTCCCCTCCTCATCCTCCCACTCCCCCCTGCTGAACCTCTCACTCCCCTCATCCTCTTACTCCCCCTCCTCATCCTCTCACCCACCTCTCCTCAGCCTCTCACTCCCTTCTCATTCTCTCATTCACCCCCTCCTCATTCTCTCACCCCCCCATCTCCTCTCACCCCCTCATCCTGTCACTCCCCCTGCTCATCCTCTCACCCACCCCTCCTCCTCTCACCCCTATCCTTATCCTCTCTCCCCTCCCTCTCCTCATCCTCTACTCCTCCTCATCCTCTCACTCCCCCTCCTTATTCTCTTACTCACCTTCCTCATCCTCACTCCCCACTCCTCATCCTCTCACTCAATCCTCCTCATCCTCTCACTCACCCCTCCTCATCCTCTTACTCCCCCTCCTCATCCTCTCACTTCTCTGCTGCTCATCCTCTCTCTCCTCTCCTGCTCATCTTCTCACTCCCCACTCCTCATTCTCTCAATCCCCTCTCCTCATCCTCCCCCTCCCCTTATCCTCTAAATCCCCCCTCCTCATCCTCTCACCCCCCCTGCTTATCCTCTCACTCACCCCTGCCCAATCCTATTACTCCCCCCTCCTCATCCTCTCCCTCACCTCATCCTCTCACTCCCCGCTCTTCATCCTCTCACTCCCCACCTCCTCATCTTCTCGCCCCCCCTCCTCATCCTCTCATGTCTCCCCCTCATCCTCTCACTCCCCCACTTAGTTAAAAATTGGCCAGAGGTCGGGCCCAACTTCTGCGTATGGTTGCTTGGCCTCCGATTTCTGCCAGGCCTCTGCTGCACCGATCCTCACCGGTCCATGCCGGAAGGAGGAATTGTGTGTAATTGTAATAGTGTGTGTGTGTTTTGGGGGCAGAATTGTGTGTGTGTGTAAGGGGGGATTGTGTGTGTTGTCAGTGGGGCGGGAGGTTCAGTGTGAGGAGGGGGAGATTGAGTGAAAATAGGGTGACATTGAGTGATAGCTAAGGGGAGGGGTGAATGTGAGAGATGTTGGAGTGAGCGAGAGGGAGGGAGAAAGAGAGAGAGAGGGGGTGGTGGGGGAGTGAGTGGAAGTGTGAGAAATAAAAAGATAGAGATGGGGGGAAGAGTGTAAGATTGGGAAAGAGAGAGGAGAAGAAGAGAGGGGAGGGGAAGAGTGAGACAGGGGGAAGAGAAATACATTGAGGAGGGAGGTGTGAAAAGGGGGCAGAAAATAGAGGGGGAGGAGAAATAGGGAAATAGAGGGGGGAGCAATAGAGAGGGAGCAGAAAAAGAGGGTGAGAGGGTGAAGAAATGTGTTAGAAGAAGAGGGTGGGGGCTCACATGGCCACTGACACTGTTGGCACTGATGGAGACACTAGAGAGGGTTGGGGTTCCTTACAATGCATTGATCAAATACATTGTAAGGAGCCCCAACCCTCTCTAACAGCGCGTCTGAAATCTGCATTGTAAGGAATCCCAACTTTCTCTAATAGCGCGTCTGAGATCAAATGCATTCAAAGGAGCCCCAACCCTCTGTAATAGCGCGTCTGAGATCAGATGCATTGTAAGGAACCCCAACCCTCTCTAATTGTGACCCTTGCACTCACCACGAACAAGGCGGACCCCCGGTACTGAGGTGGGAAAGTAGAAACTGCGCACCCACAGCAGTAGATGCACGCCTGGATTGTCAGCGTAGCCGGGTCGGGGTTGGAGAGAGAGGGTAGTCCAGATACTTGCCGCGGTCATGGGGAGGAGCCAGTAACGGTAGATGTCCGTTGTGCCGAGGTCGAGGGTTGGAGCTGGTGGGTTAAAAGAATGTCCTATATCCGTGGTCAGGGATGGAGAGATGCAGGTAGTCGAGGGCAAGCTGGGGTCGTTATACAGAGAGCGTCCCAGAGTCTAGCCGGGTCGGTACACATGAGGTCAAACTGAAAGCAAGAGAGGCAAGGCACAAGGCAAAGCAAAGCAGGAATGTAGGAACACAAGGCTACTATGGTCTATGCTCAGCAATGTGTGACTGAGCAAGCAGAGATTAAATAGGAGGACTGGAGCAATGAGAGTGAGAGGCGGAACGGAGGTGTAGCCCCCGCGGGAGCTGTGATTGGACGCAGAGCGCAGGAGACAGGTGGGCATTGTTACGGGTGTTGTGTCGCAGCTGGGGAGTGGTGCACGATCGTCCCATGAGCGCGCCGCGCGTGAGTGACACGTGACGCGAACGGGGGGTGGGAACAAGCTCCATAGAGATGTTTGAAAACCTCTGTGTGCACGCGCGTTTTGTTGCCGGTCATTTGATTAGATGAGTTATTAAAAGCAAATTGTGTAGTTACTGTACCCTCTCTCCAGTTCATTTATTTTTTCGTTCCGGTTGTGCATCTCACATTTTTCACTTTGTACTATCTACCTAGCGAACAACACACCAAATGGTGCCCTGCAGCAACCCACAGGAGCAGGATTGAACTGATGCACCCTTTGATAACCGTGAGTCTCCACTTTGTTATTATTGAGGATAGAGTCTATGATATAGGGGACTAGCAAGTCTACAGTTATTGATTTAAAAAGTTAACTAGGTGCCATTCCATGTGAACATTTACAGCTGATTTGTGATAGCTCAATAACAGAGCAGAACCAGCTAGGCGCCATCTTTTCTACATGTATATACTGTAAACCCCTAGACTGATCATTTACACCATTTATAAGTGGAGTTGGTAAGGATACCTTTCTATTTATGAGACAAAGGATTGGACATTACTATAGTGTTTTTGATTTAAACAAACAGGGCCCCAAATCTACTGTTGGGATTGTTTTTTGGAGCCCCAGATTTGGTCTTTGGACTTGTTTTTGTCATAGTTTATAGACTGCTTGCTCACTGGATTGATTGTACTTAATATGTCATACCAAAATATTACACAACATATGAATTTATAGTCACAAATACATTTTGCGGGAGTGTACGCAACAGCTCTACTCTGGGGGCCATGATGTTCACTTTTAAATGTCACATCTTCTTTAATATACACTAACGCAACATAGAGCGCTCCCAGATGGTATCGAATTGGTCTAACTGCATCAATACGAGACTCCCAACGTGTTTCACAAACTCTCTTTAGTGTTAAATTGGGTAAGGATTTTAAAAGAATGATCTATCTGTTGGTGGACCTGGGGAAGAAATTATACAACGGTTGAATTAAGCCCCAAAATTAAATGGCACCTATATTGGGTTTGGCAGTGTTGTTAACCACTAGGTTCAAATAATGAGAACTACATGGTACATAAAACGCACGTGGATTGATGTTCAACATGTCTTTGAACTCCATTATGCTTTCCCCGCATATTTGCAGCATTGTCATAGCTTTGGCCCTGCATATTTTCTACATTTATATTGAGATCCAATAGTTCCTTTATTATCCAATCACTTAAGATGATGTCATTTCTGCCAAAAAATAAAATGGAAGCCATCACATGGTACATCCACCAATTAGATTGGTGGATATATCATTTGTCAGTCAAATGTGATGTCACAGGCCTTATATAAGGTCTGTCATGTCTTATTTGACCCTCAGAAGCCGTCCGATCAACATCTCCCGGACCTGTGTAGAATAAAAAACTACTCACCCGGGCCTACTCTTCAAGCAACTGAGGATTATGGACCCACCCTCCCCATGGCTTTCTTTCACTCCCTCCTCATGTCTCTCTATCGCCTCCCTCCCCATGTCTCTTTCACCCCTCTCCCCATGTCTCTTTTTCAGCCCCCACCCCATGGCTCTCTTTCAACCCCCTCTCTATGTCTCTTGTACCCCCTCCCCATGTTTCTCTATCATCCCCCCCATCCACATGTCTCTCTATCACCCCCCCTCTAAATGTCTCTCGATCACCTCCCCATGTCTCTTTCACCCTCCCCTCCCAATGTCTCGTTCAACCCCTCTCCCCATGTCTCTTCACCCCTGCTCCCCATGTCTCTTCACCCCTGCTCCCATGTCTCTTCACCCCTGCTCCCCATGTCTCTTTACCCCTGCTCCCATGTCTCTTCACCGCCGCTCCCCATGACTCTTTCACCCACTCCCCGTGTCACTTTCACCTGCTCCCCATGTCTCTTTCACCCCTCCCCATGTCTCTCTTTTAAACCCATTCCCATGTCTCTATTTCACCCCCCTCCCAATGTCTCTCTTTCACCCTTCTCCCCTCGCCATGTCTCTTTCACCCCCCTCCCTTCGCCATGTCTCTCCTTCAGCCCCCTCCCCTCGCCATGACTCTCACCCCTCCACCTTCCTTCCACATGTCATAAACTCACACACACACACACTCACACTTAACAATTCTTGGTATCTCTTGCACCCCCCTCCCCGTGTTTCTCTATCACCCCCCCCCCTCCAAATGTCTCTCTATCACCCCCCCTCTAAATGTCTCTCGATCACCTCCCCATGTCTCTTTCACCCTCCCCTCCCAATGTCTCTTTCAACCCCTCTCCCCATGTCTCTTCACCCCTGCTCCCATTTCTCTTCACCCCTGCTCCCCATGTCTCTTTACCCCTGCTCCCATGTCTCTTCACCGCCGCTCCCCATGTCTCTTTCACCCCCTCCCCATGTCTCTCTTTTAAACCCATTCCCGTCTCTATTTCACACCACTCCCTATGTCTCTCTTTCACCCTCCTCCCCTCGCCATGTCTCTTTCACCCCCCTCCCCTCGCCATGTCTCTCCTTCACCCCCCTCCCCTCGCCATGACTCTCACCTTCCTTCCACATGTCATAAACTCACACACACACACTCACACTTAACAATTCTTGGTATATCTATAGAGGGTATTACTGTGCATCTGTATTATTTTTTAGTATAATAATACTAGTAGTAGTACTTTTTTTTAAACAACTCTGAATTAAAATTTTAATGTATCATACTGTAACAATCATTTTTTGTTTCTATAGCAACCATTTACAAAGTCACATCCCCTTCCTCTTTTGAAACAGGCTCTGGCAACCCCCCCCCCCCCCCCTTTTTTTGAACACTGCCCTCTCCCTAGCTGTGCAAAACTCAATTGTATCCAGTGACTGCCTGGTCACATGATCACCCCAGAGAACTTTGCATTTTTGGTCCTCTTCTGCTGCACTGGCAACCATTTAGTGAACCCCCGAGCCGAATCTTCACCGATAAATCGCAACTTAGCTAATTACTTATCAATGTGTGGATGGTATTGATGCACATATCAAAGGGATTTTTTTTTTTTAAACGACAGCTTGGACTGCTACTTTAAAGGTGGGCAGAGTAAGTTTGGAAATGGGGAGGAGTCACAGACCTCCAAACAATTTAAATCTGCGCACACAAACCCATGTAAACTCAACCCCAGACCCACCTCACCATATATATTTGTCTTAAGGAGTGCTACTGGGTATGTGACATTGTACAGTATAAACACAAGGAAGAGAAGCCCAATGCAACATGATCCTCCGCCGACTTAAATTTAACATGTCAAAAACAGAACTCCTTATATTTCATGCTAAACCTGGCCCTACTACCACCTTCCACATTACTGTTGGAAGAACTACTATACATGCAGTAGCCCAAGCACGCTGCCCTGGGGGTCACAGACTCCTCTCTCACATTCAAAAGGTAGCTAAACCTGTCGTTTTTTCCTCCGCAATATTACAAAGTTACGCCCTTCCACTGTTGCTCGACAGCTAAAACTCTGACACAGACCCTCATTCTCTACCATCTCAAATACTGGAACCTTCTGCTGTCCGGTCTTACTGCCTCTCACCTGTCTCCCCTACAATCTATCCTAAACGCTGCTGCCAGAATCACTCTACTCTTTCCTAAATCTGTCTCAGCGTCTCCCCTGCTGAAATCCCTCTCCTGGCTTCCTATCAAATCCCGTATCTCACACTCAATTCTCCTCCTCACTTTTAAAGCTTTACACTCTTCTGCCCCTCCTTACAGCTCAGCTCTAATTTCTCGCTATGCACCATCCCGACTCTTGCGATCCGCCCAATGATGTCTTCTATCTACCCCTTTTGTATCTAAAGCCCTCTCTCGCCTTAAACCTTTCTCACTGACTGCCCCTCACCTCTGGAATGCCCTTCCCCTCAATACCCGACTAGCACCCTCTCTATCCACCTTTAAGACCCACATTCTAACACATCTGCTTAAAGAAGCATGTGAGTAGCTCCGTGGCTGATACTATAGACCGCATACAAAAAGCTTGGCCCATTGCAGACGCACTTACCAGAACGCCCTTCTACTGTCTCTGTATGTTCTACCTACCAATTAGATTGTAAGCTCTTCGGAGCAGGGACTCCTTTTCCTAAATGTTACTTTTATGTCTGAAGCACTTATTCCCATGATCTGTTATTTGTATTATTTATATGATTGTCACGTGTATTACTGCGGTGAAGCGCTTTCTACATAAATGACGCTATATAAATAAAGACATACAGTACATACATACATACAACATCCAACATGACAAAGCATATAGTTAAATATTTATCTGTTTCTCTCTCACATGTGGGGTCTGACTTACTTATTTCTCTCTCTCTCTCTCTCTCTCTCTCTCTCTCTATCTCTCTCTCTCTCTCTCTCTCTCTCTCTCTCTCTCTCTCTCTCTCTCTCGTATCATCAAGAGGGTAATCTAAAGTTAATTTGCAGAATTGCAATAACCCTTGGCATTTGTAAATAATTTATTTGGTAAATAAAGAGTTCAATTAAAAATAGATTCATTTTATTGAAGAGTTTTAAATATATTCTTAGTAAAATGTTACAAACTGACTTATAAATATAAATCTTATTTACAGATAGTCACAGAGCTTGGCATCAGTTACAGATTAGTCAGGGTTTTTTTTTTTTGATTTGTTTTTTAGGGCCTAAGTAGCTCATGGGGGAAATAAGTCTGGATGGTGGGTATCCGTAACGTTTAGAGATGTTATGATCCTCCTGCCTCTGAACAAAGCACTGTAGCCTCCCATTGGAGGTATGTTGACAGGCTTACTCCCTCTCCAGTTGTGCTTTCCTTTTCATAGCCTCTCTCTCCTCTCTCTGTTCTGGTGGAATAGGTATGGAGACCTCAAGCTCTTGGAGAGGCTGTTGACAGAAGGATGGAGTGGAGTTGTCCACTCTACTGGGTACATTGATAGGAAGCTGCAGGTTAGAAAGCTGGTGCTGCAGGTTAGAAAGCTGGTGCTTCTGGTTGAAAGGAGCTTGAATGGGGATAGTGGTTTGGCTGACCTTTTTAATGCATGTCACTGCAGCTTTCCGTTCTATGGATATCACTGGGAAGTGTTTGGGATTCTCTATAACTGAAGCTTTGTTTTCCCCACGTTGTTTGATTTCACTGGTTTTAATGCCAGGAGCTGGAATGGGGATAGTGGTTTGGCTGACCTTTTCAATGCATCTTACTGCAGCTTCCTGTTCTATGGATATCACTGGGAAGTGTTTGGGATTCTCTATAACTGAAGCTTTCTTTTCCCCATGTTGTTTGATTTCACTGGTTTTAATGTCAGGTCTTGTGTACTCATGTATTTTAAATAGCCTAGGCCTGGCATTAATACCGACTCCTTTAATTCCAGAAATACTGTCCTGTTTTTTGGCCATGAACCTTTTAATCGCATCAGTAAGAGACCACTGAACATGAGAAGCAGAAGTCTGGCTTTGGCGTCCTTGCATTGGTCCAAGCTTATTTCCAAGTGTAATGGATCCTGCGGGTGCCCCTGGACCTGTGGGACCTGCTTTTTTACCCAATGGGTGAAATACTTGAACAGAGTTAATCATTTGGAGGCTGAGGTTGCTGTGATGGGCTTTCACCTTTCCTTGTTCAGAAGGTTCCAATGACTTCTTGCCCTTCCCAAGGACTTCTGAATTCACTCCAGGCTGATTAGCACTTTTTCTTTTGAGAGCTTTGGGGTTATTATCAGTACCACAAGCCAACGCTTGCTCAAAACTGAAAACGCTGGTCTGGTTCTTTGTTTTCTTCACTAGCTGCTTGATATTGCTGTTCTGTTTACGTTTGATCCCCATCTCTTGAGGTGTCTTTCGCTCAGGACTATGAGTAACTGCAGGAGACTTTGCATCTTTACATTTGATCCCCATCTCCTGAGGTGTCTTCCGCTCAGGACTATGAGTAACTGCAGGAGTTTTTGCATATTTACGTTGGATCCCGATCTCCTGAGGTGTCTTCCGCTCAGGACAATGAGTAACTGCAGGAGTCTTTCCATATTTACGTTTGATCCCCATCTCCTGAGGTGTCTTCCGCTCAGGACTATGAGTAACTGCAGGAGTCTTTGCATCTTTACGTTTGATCCCTATTTCCTGAGTTTTCTTCAGTTTAGGATTAATATGAGTAACAGCAGGTGTCTTTGCATCCATTGTACCTTCACGGCTTTGCTGCATCTTTTCAGATACCTTATTGGAAATGTGGGCACCTGAGAGACAAAAACATTTCATCTTTTTTAACAGAACAGCCTCGTCACCAGATTGTGGGCCATGGGGTGACTTCCCTGGTAAAGGAGCAGAAGAATGATTTACTGGCTTTGACATTGGTTTTACCTTCTTTTGCAGTGCAGTTTGAGGGACTTGATCCTTTGCAGCTGAATAAAGGATCTTTTTCTTCTTTGTTTCCACTGTGGAGCACTTTGGTACCCCCTCAGACTTTGACGGACACTCAGTCTTCACTGAACTCAGCACGTTATTACGAACCTTCTGAGCAATATGTGAGGGGGCCTTCACCTCTGAAGATCTCTTCTTCATATCTTTTAACCCACCCCTTTTCCACACTGGCACACATAACTCTTTGTTGCTTTGCACATCAATATGTAACTTTGAGAGGTGGCTCAGCTTCCGAGCTGGTTGAGTTGGGTACATTAGAAGCGGTTCACTTTTTTCATTAACAGCAAGCTGAACTGCTCCTTGTGTAATTAAACTGGCCTTTGAAATATGTTGGGATCCAAGCGAAGTCTGACCCACTGTAACAAAATCAAAAAGGAGAAATAATCAATTATCATAAATACCAACACATTGTACATAATAACACAAAGGAAGAAAAGCAAACACATGCTTAATCCCTTCAGTATTGGCGAGGACTACATACTGTAGAGTTCTATATATTTGTAACACTACAGTGGCGAATGACCGTAATTAAAGATCTTTATAACAGGTAATGGTATCGGTCAAGGAGAAGATTTTGAACAATGATTAGTAAAGATTCTCCATATCTCACCTTGTAAGGTCTGCAACACAATGCAGTGGGGAAAGGGAATGAAGCTAATTACACATGGAACTCAGTGCAAAGAACTACTGTACACAATGCAAAATTATGAGAGATATCCATGTTATAATGATGGTGGAGTGATGAAGACGAAGAGAAGTAGGTTTTATTGGTGGCGATATCATTAGTGATAAAGAGGGCAGATTATGATAAAAGGCCAACAAGAGTTTCACAAGTCCCTGTGTGTTATTTGTCAATGGGAAAACCAATACACTACAGTAGATACTCAGTTTTGCATATTATCAATTTATGTAACAAAGCGGCATTCAACTTAAGGAACATCCACAAACGTTTAGCTGCAATAGCAACAACTGGGGGAAATGCTATGATTTGGGCATCTAGATCTCTCCTTTTTTGCCCTTTGTGCTCCCCCAACTGAACCTGGTTTGCCTTACCCACCTGACACTCCTCCTACTTTTACGTTTTCGGCTATCCTGGTTGCTTGGGGATCAGGGGCTGCCGAATAATGAGCCAGTGGATAGGACGGTTTTGGGCTTTTCCCCCTGGGGCAGGTTATTGGCTGCCCAGTGGGTGTCTGTAAGAAGGAGCCAATCTGTGCTGTGTTGCCACCAGTTGGAGCATATTGGCCAGGAACTGGGTGGTATGTCCTATCCTGAACATGCACTCCTCTAAGGGGTATGAATGTTGGCTGCAGAAGTTGTGCATACTGGGTGGCCATTATACAAGGCCCTTGTAGCACGTCTTTCCAAATGTGTGTTGGGACGGAAAGTAACAGGCTGCGTTGTGGCTTCTCCCCTAACCTGTCCTGCAAATCCTGCGTATCCTCCTGTAGCAGTGTGGTAGAATCCTCTGTTCATGTCCGATACACGAGGGTAAGCGCGTGTTGCCTGTGGGATCTGCTGTAGATACATTGGTGTTCCTGCAGACCCTTGTTGCAAAATCATGCCTTGGGCCCCATGTCTGTAGACTTCTGTATTCCTCCCTACTGGGTGGAAGCTGTTGCTCCATGAAGGGTAAGCAGTGGTGACTGCAGGAGCACTGCAGGTCGGTGGAGGGTTCACAGCAGAGGAATTTAAAAACGGATCTGTAAGGAAGAAAGGTAAAAGTGAAGGGCCTGAAAAGCACATTCAAGGCACATTTCTTTAACACACGGGGACTCAACTCCAGTCATCAAGCCCCCCCCCCCCCAACAGGTTAACTTTTCAGGATATTCCAGCATTAGCACAGGTGGCACAATCACCCAATCAGCCTCTGATTGAGTCACCTGTGCTGAAGCAGGGACTGATTGAGCGAGCTGTGCTGAAGCAGGGACTGATTGAGCCACCTCTGCTGAAGCTGGGATATCCTGAAAGCCTGACTTTGGGGGGTTAGGACTGCTTTAACAGACCTGCTAAAAGATATTCTTGATATCAAATACATATGAAATACATAGAGATGCTCACTTGGCTTGGTATTTTTATTTTGCCTTTAAAATATTTGGGGTTTTGGTTCTGGTTTTGAATAAAGTTTTTGGTGGTCTTTGTTTTGTTATGAATAGCCAGCACTAACAGGGATAATGGCTTGCTGGGAAAACACATTTATTTGATTATCAATGTGACAGACCACTACTCTGATCAATAGTGGTCAGAAGTTTCAATATTTAAATACATTTTTAAGCAAGCTCCATGATTGCCTTCTATTCATAGCATTCCTGTGTGTTGAAACACCAGAGCACCCGTACATTTTAGCTCAATATATGGGGTTTAATCTATATATATATATGTAGAGGTATCAGTACCGTGTTAGCCGAGCTTCAATAATCAAAAAAATCAAAAAATAAATAGATGATACCGTTCTGTGGCTAACGAAATGCTTTTATTTGTGCGAGCTTTCGAGATACACTGATCTCTTCTTCCGGCGATGTTACAATGAATGAAGCAAAAGGTAAACTTAAAAACAGTGTCTCTTGGAATGTTATCTGTGCTGTTCCTTCCCCCGGTGTGGATGTGTTTTATGGCTAGAGGTGTCAAAAGGTTACTGTGAAAGCAAGGGAAGAAAGAATGTGTATGTGTATCAGTGTGAATAAAAATGAATGGAGAGCCCACAGTATATACAGTGCTTTACACAAGGTGTGTGTGGAGTGGGACTGGATATCCGCGATCCGGATCCTGTGCGGTCATCTGTGGACCCCCACCTTTGCCTTAGTGTAGGTGTTCGTCTCCCCCTGTCAGCGGCTATATAGTCCTCTATGGCGGTTTTCATTTAAATCCCCTTGGGCTGTTAGTACTTTCTTTGTTTATTTTTACACTGATTGTCTTTTGTTGTATGTGATGTATTTTCCCTAGACATTTTATGTTAAGAGACCATATGTATGGTTTTAGTTTCTAGGCATTTTACTTCTTGACCTGAGAAGGGGTTGGATCCTCTCAGCTATTTATGTGTTTGTTTTATTAAAATACTGTTATTAACTCCATCTCTTGTGCGCTTCTGTGCAATTTTCTTTCTTTGTTTCTCAGGGTGTCCTCCCCCCTTTTTGAGGGGGGATCACCTCTGAAGTGGGAGCCTCTGGGGAGACGCTCCATGCACGTGCAGCACAGGGATTTTTCCTACAATAACTTCTGCAGCACGAGCGCTGAATATCCTATTCCTGCTATGGCTGAAAGTAGTCGAACATTACACCCCACGGTGTAGAATTGGTACAATAGTTATTGACCTAAACTTAGGGCAAGGAAAAAGCATGCCTTATACATAACTAATCCTACTGTACTGTATACACTAAGGTTCCTGTGTCTTTTTTTACTATCCCATAGATCCCATAGACGTTTGCCGCTTTCACATTTATGTATACAGTACATGTGTTCTTTTCTATACATTACTGTTCAAATCATTTAAGATTTTGAATTACAAGCCAGATATGAAAGTAAATACAATAAAACAAATATGTGTGTATGTATCTATAATAAATCAGTTTTGACATTTATAAAAAAAAATATTATCCAATAAAGGCCAGGTACCTAACCCCCCTGGGTGTTGTCTACCTCTGTCCCTCCCCCCCACCCCCCACCCCATCCGTCTTCTTTCTCCCATCCATTGATAGGAGTCATGTTATCTGTTCTGTACCCCATAAAACATTGTGAAAGTAAACAGTTCAGAAATATAGATATTATCCATTTCTTTTTGGGTATGTAAAGGTCACGTTGCTTCCTACCTGCCATGATACAGAGTTAAGGTGGAGATAATTAGTCTCTCCGTACAGCGCCACACTTTTCCTATCTCTGAGATGTCCACAAAACTAACGGTTTCCTTCGGGAACTAATTCAAGTCACGCACAAACAAGTTTACATTTGTGTATTTATCTCAGTCTCTAAGGCGATTCCATGATGTCATTACAGAACACTGCTGCTGGCATCTCCTAGGAGGCACAATGATACTGTCTCGTGATGTCATAATAGAGAAATCAGCTACTGTTGACATTTAATTTCAAGTGGTTGAGAAGTGGTTAACTTGAGTAGCAGTCATAAAAATCACAGCTACTGTGATACATTGTATTACATACATTGGGTGACACAAGTACACATATGGACAGTGCCACTGACAGCAGTGGGATCAACATACTGTATCACTGGGTTCAAATGCATTGACTTCATGGCAAGATAAAGTATCACAGATTATAATGAGATGTATCACAGTCTGCGTCTCTGCCCCAGCATGCACCTTGGGGAGAGTCAGTAGGAGGAGTTGGGGAGGAGTTACATGGCACACAGATTATAATGAGATGTATCACAGTCTGCGTCTCTGCCCCAGCTTGCACCTTGGGGAGAGTCAGTAGGAGGAGTTGGGGGGAGTTACATGGTGCACAGATTATAATGAGATGTATCACATTCTGCGTCTCTGCCCCAATTTGCACCTTGGGGAGAGTGAGTAGGATGAGTTGGGGGCAGTTACATGGTGCACAGATTAAAATGAGATGCGTCACAAGTTGCATTTCTCTGATACTTTTTTTTAACCTTTTATTTGCCCAAAACAATCCTCCATATCTGAAGTGCCATAAGTCTAACATACCGCGTCAGAAGTAAGAAACTGTTCTTACAGTATATATGCTGCGGCTCTGCTCCAAAAAATAGAGCCATGCGTCTAAACACAATTACTCTATGTTGCTGCATAGACCTTTTATGTCTAATTCCAGCACTGGGGAAGTGTTCAACTCCATTCAAGGGCAGTCTAAACTAAACTACTACTTTGGTACAGCACTGCACTTTGCTTTAATGCTTCAGACATACGCATTATGGGCTTTGAATGGGTCCCCCGGCTTATTTGTGGGGGGATAGAGATGAGTCTTTTACAATGAGAGTGCTACTGGATCTATGTTCTATATACAGTGACACCTCGCAGCCTTAATTACAATTTATTTTGGGATGTTTTTTGTCAGTACACTAAAACCTCCTCTTGGATAGACACAGGGGGATATTCTAGTAGCTGGGAGTTGTGCAAAAGCGTGCAGAAAGAGCCTTATCCAATTGGATTTCTAGAACAGCGGTGCGCAAACTGGGGGGCGCGACCCCCATGGGGGGCGCAAGACTGCCGGCTGGGGGGCGTGGGGTTTACAGAGGCCCCGCGCGCTTCCCGAAGGCACTTAAATTAAGTGCCGGGGGAGCTGCAGGGCCTCTGTAAACCTTCACTTACCTAGGCTCCGGCGGCTTCCTTCCTGTGTCGCCATGGCAACGCGGCATCAAAATGACGCTGTGAGGTCATGTGACGTCACGTTACTAGGGCAACGTGACGTCATGACGCCGGAGCGCAGGTGAGTGGGGGTTCTGCTTTAGATATTGTGAAGCGGGGGCATCCAGACACTGATTAAGGGGTGCAGGAAACTAGTCATTCACACCTGGCTTTTATTTCTAGATCGACATTTACACAGACACACACACACACACACACACGTAACAAGGGCTAATTGTACTATAATGTAATACAATAAATATATTTGTCATTTAAATGGATTTTATTCATATGTTTTATTTTAAAGCGGGGTTGGGGGCGGGGTTGGGGGCGGGACTAGGGGTGGGGTTGGGGGCGGGACTAGGTGGCGAGTAGATTTTTTGGTTGGACGAGTAGATTTTTGGGTGATTTGTCGAACACTGTATATATTTATATAGATATTAGTATGTACCATTGACTTTTATACACTAAGTGCAATCCATTTCTGTGCGCTAAACAGCATTTTGGGGCTGGGCGCAGATGGAGAAATTTGAACTTAGTACACGAGTGCAATTGAAGTTTGACATGCGCCGAAACCCTCCACCCCTCCCCCCGCTCAGTTTGCGATGCTTAGTATATTGGCCTCAGTAGGTCTCTCCCTTCCACTTCAAAGTAACGTATTGACAACCAAAGGGGACCTGCTACAGTAGTTTTTGGTGATTTCATCAGTCCCACTTGGCAAATAGTATATTGGAGATTCAAAAAAAGAGAAAGCGCTCGTTAAAGTAATACATTCTTAGATATTTTTAATCGAAAAAATTGATATTCTTCCAGTGTATTAGTCAAGCACCTTACAGTTCACAAATACACACTAGAGAGGGTTGGGGTTCCTTTCAATGCATTGATCAAATACATTGTAAGGAGCCCCAACCCTCTCTAACAGCGCGTCTGAAATCTGCATTGTAAGGAATCCCAACTTTCTCTAATAGCGCGTCTGAGATCAGATGCATTCAAAGGAGCCCCAACCCTCTCTAATAGCGCGTCTGAGATCAGATGCATTGTAAGGAACCCCAACCCTCTCTAATTGTGACCCTTGCACTCACCACGAACAAGGCGGACCCCCGGTACTGAGGTGGGAATGTAGAAACTGCGCACCCACAGCAGTGGAGGCACGCCTGGATTGTCAGCGTAGCCGGGTTGGGGTTGGAGAGAGAGGGTAGTCCAGATACTTGCCGCGGTCATGGGGAGGAGCCAGTAACGGTAGATGTCCGTTGTGCCGAGGTCGAGGGTTGGAGCTGGTGGGTTAAAAGAATGTCCTATATCCGTGGTCAGGGATGGAGAGATGCAGGTAGTCGAGGGCAAGCTGGGGTCGTTATACAGAGAGCGTCCAAGAGTCTAGCCGGGTCGGTACACATGAGGTCAAACTGAAAGCAAGAGAGGCAAGGCACAAGGGAAGGCAAAGCAGGAATGTAGGAACACAAGGCTACTATGGTCTATGCTCAGCAATGTGTAACTGAGCAAGCAGAGATTAAATAGGAGGACTGGAGCAATGAAAGTGAGAGGCGGAACGGAGGTGTGGCCCCCGCGGGAGCTGTGATTGGACGCAGAGCGCAGGAGACAGGTGGGCATTGTTACGGGTGTTGTGTCGCAGCTGGGGAGTGGTGCACGATCGTCCCGTGAACGCGCCGCGCGTGAGTGACACGTGACGCGAACGGGAGGTGGGACCAAGCTCCATAGAGATGTTTGAAAACCTCTGTGTGCGCGCGCGTTTTGTTGCTGGTCATTTGATTAGATGAGTTATTAAAAGCAAATTGTGTAGTTACTGTACCCTCTCTCCAGTTCATTTATTTTTTCGTTACGGTTGTGCATCGCACATTTTTCACTTTGTACTATCTACCTAGCGAACAACACACCAAAAGGTGCCCTGCAGCAACCCACAGGAGCAGGATTGAACTGATGCACCCTTTGATAACCATGAGTCTCCACTTTGTTATTATTGAGGATAGAGTCTATGATATTGGCCGACTAGCAAGTCTACAGTTATTGATTTAAAAAGTTAACTAGGTGCCATTCCATGTGAACATTTACAGCTGATTTGTGATAGCTCAATAACAGAGCAGAACCAGCTAGGCGCCATCTTTTCTACATGTATATACTGTAAACCCCTAGACTGATCATTTACACCATTTATAAGTGGAGTTGGTAAGGATACCTTTCTATTTATGAGACAAAGGATTGGACATTACTGTAGTGTTTTTGATTTAAACAAACAGGGCCCCAAATCTACTGTTGGGATTGTTTTTTGGAGCCCCAGATTTGGTCTTTGGACTTGTTTTTGTCATAGTTTATAGACTACTTGCTCACTGGATTGATTGTACTTAATATGTCATACCAAAATATTACACAACATATGAATTTATAGTCACAAATACATTTTGCGAGAGTGTACGCAACAGCTCTACTCTGGGGGCCATGATGTTCACTTTTAAATGTCACATCTTCTTTAATATACACTAACGCAACATAGAGCGCTCCCAGATGGTATCGAATTGGTCTAACTGCATCAATACGAGACTCCCAACGTGTTTCACAAACTCTCTTTAGTGTTAAATTGGGTATGGATTTTAAAAGAATGATCTATCTGTTGGTGGACCTGGGGAAGAAATTATACAACGGTTGAATTAAGGCCAAAAATGAAATGGCACCTATATTGGGTTTGGCAGTGTTGTTAACCACTAGGTTCAAATAATGAGAACTACATGGTACATAAAACGCACGTGGGTTCATGTTCAACATGTCTTTGAACTCCATTATGCTTTCCCCGCATATTTGCAGCATTGTCATAGCTTTGGCCCTGCATATTTTCTACATTTATATTGAGATCCAATAGTTCCTTTATTATCCAATCACTTAAGATGATGTCATTTCTGCCAAAAAAATAAAATGGAAGCCATCACATGGTACATCCACCAATTAGATTGGTGGATATATCATTTGTCAGTCAAATGTGATGTCACAGGCCTTATATAAGGTCTGTCATGTCTTATTTGACCCTAAGAAGCCGTCCGATCAACATCTCCCGGACCTGTGAAGAAGAAAAACTACTCACCCGGGCCTACTCTTCAAGCAACTGAGGATCATGGACCCACCCTCCCCATGGCTTTCTTTCACTCCCCCCATGTCTTTCTTTCACCCCCCCTCCCCATGTCTCTTTCATCCCCCATGTCTCTCTATCGCCTCCCTCCCCATGTCTCTTTCACCCCTCTCCCCATGTCTCTTTTTCACACCCCACCCCATGGCTCTCTTTCACCCCCCTCTCTATGTTTCTTGCACCCCCTACCCATGTTTCTCTATCATCCCCCCCTCCAAATGTCTCTCGATCACCTCCCCATGTCTCTTTCACCCTCCCCTCCCAATGTCTCTTTCAACCCCTCTCCCCATGTCTCTTCACCCCTGCTCCCCATGTCTCTTTACCCCTGCTCCCATGTCTCTTCACCGCCGCTCCCCATGACTCTTTCACCCACTCCCCATGTCTCTTTCACCTGCTCCCCATGTCTCTTTCACCCCTCCCCATGTCTCTATTTCACCCCCCTCCCTATGTCTCTCTTTCACCCTCCTCCCCTCGCCATGTCTCTCCTTCAGCCCCCTCCCCTCGCCATGACTCTCACCCCTCCACCTTCCTTCCACATGTCATAAACTCACACACACACTCACACTTAACAATTCTTGGTATATCTATAGAGGGTATTACTGTGCATCTGTATTATTTTTTAGTATAATGCTACTAGTAGTAGTACTTTTTTTTTAAACAACTCTGAATTAAAATTTTAATGTATCATAATGTAACAATCATTTTTTGTTTCTATAGCAACCATTTACAAAGTCACATCCCCTTCCTCTTTTGAAACAGGCTCTCGTAACCCCCCCCCCCTTTTTTGAACACTGCCCTCTCCCTAGCTATGCAAAACTCAATTGTATCCAGTGACCCCAGAGAACTTTGCATTTTTGGTCCTCTTCTGCTGCACAGGCAACCATTTAGTGAACCCCCGAGCCGAACCTTCACCGATCAATCGCAACTTAGCTAATTACTTATCAATGTGTGGATTATATTGATGCGCATATCAAAGGGATTTTTTTTTTTTAAACGACAGCTTGGACTGCTGATTTAAAGGTGGGCAGAGTAAGTTTGGAAACGGGAAGGAGTCACAGACCTCCAAACAATTTAAATCTGCGCACACAAACCCATGTAAACTCAACCCCAGACCCACCTCACCATATATATTTGTCTTAAGGAGTGCTACTGGGTATGTGACATTGTACAGTATAAACACAAGGAAGAGAAGCCCAATGCAACATGATCCTCCGCCGACTTAAATTTAACATGTCAAAAACAGAACTCCTTATATTTCATGCTAAACCTGGCCCTACTACCACCTTCCACATTACTGTTGGAAGAACTACTATACATGCAGTAGCCCAAGCACGCTGCCCTGGGGGTCACAGACTCCTCTCTCACATTCAAAAGGTAGCTAAACCTGTCGTTTTTTCCTCCGCAATATTACAAAGTTACGCCCTTCCACTGTTGCTCGACAGCTAAAACTCTGACACAGACCCTCATTCTCTACCATCTCAAATACTGGAACCTTCTGCTGTCCGGTCTTACTGCCTCTCACCTGTCTCCCCTACAATCTATCCTAAACGCTGCTGCCAGAATCACTCTACTCTTTCCTAAATCTGTCTCAGCATCTCCCCTGCTGAAATCCCTCTCTTTTCTTCCTATCAAATCCCGTATCTCACACTCAATTCTCCTCCTCACTTTTAAAGCTTTACACTCTTCTGCCCCTCCTTACAGCTCAGCTCTAATTTCTCGCTATGCACCATCCCGACTCTTGCGATCCGCCCAATGATGTCTTCTATCTACCCCTTTTGTATCTAAAGCCCTCTCTCGCCTTAAACCTTTCTCACTGACTGCCCTCACCTCTGGAATGCCCTTCCCCTCAATACCAGATTTGCACCCTCTCTATCCACCTTTAAGACCCACATTCTAACACATCTGCTTAAAGAAGCATGTGAGTAGCTCCGTGGCTGATACTATAGACCGCATACAAAAAGCTTGGCCATTGCAGACGCACTTACCAGAACGCCCTTCTACTGTCTCTGCATGTTCTACCTACCAATTAGATTGTAAGCTCTTCGGAGCAGGGACTCCTTTTCCTAAATGTTACTTTTATGTCTGAAGCACTTATTCCCATGATCTGTTATTTGTATTATTTATATGATTGTCACGTGTATTACTGCGGTGAAGCGCTTTCTACATAAATGGCGCTATATAAATAAAGACATACAGTACATACATACAGTACATACAACATCCAACATGACAAAGCATATAGTTAAATATTTATCTGTTTCTCTCTCATATGTGGGGTCTGACTTACTTTTATCTCTCTCTCTCTCTCTCTCTCTCTCTCTCTCTCTCTCTCTCTCTCTCTCTCTCTCTCTCTCTCTCTCTCTCGTATCATCAAGAGGGTAATCTAAAGTTAATTTGCAGCATTTCAATAACCCTTGGCATTTGTAAATAATTTCTTTAGTAAATAAAGAGTTCAATTAAAAATAGATACATTTTATTGAAGAGTTTTAAATATATTCTTAGTAAAATATGTTACAAACTGACTTATAAATATAAATCTTATTTACAGATAGTCACAGAGCTTGGCATCAGTTACAGATTAGTCAGTTTTTTTTGTTTTGTTTTGTTTTTAGGGCCTAAGTAGCTCATGGGGGAAATAAGTCTGGATGGTGGGTATCCGTAACGTTTAGAGATGTTATGATCCTCCTGCCTCTGAACAAAGCACTGTAGCCTCCCATTGGAGGTATGTTGACAGGCTTACTCCCTCTCCAGTTGTGCTTTCCTTTTCATAGCCTCTCTCTCCTCTCTCTGTTCTGGTGGAATAGGTATGGAGACCTCAAGCTCTTGGAGAGGCTGTTGACAGAAGGATGGAGTGAAGTTGTCCACTCTACTGCGTACATTGATAGGAAGCTGCAGGTTAGAAAGCTGGTGCTGCAGGTTAGAAAGCTGGTGCTTCTGGCTGAAAGGAGCTTGAATGGGGATAGTGGTTTGGCTGACCTTTTTAATGCATGTCACTGCAGCTTTCCGTTCTATGGATATCACTGGGAAGTGTTTGGGATTGTCTATAACTGAAGCTTTGTTTTCCCCACGTTGTTTGATTTCACTGGTTTTAATGCCAGGAGCTGGAATGGGGATCGTGGTTTGGCTGACCTGTTCAATGCATCTTACTGCAGCTTCCTGTTCTATGGATATCACTGGGAAGTGTTTGGGATTCTCTATAACTGAAGCTTTGTTTTCCCCATGTTGTTTGATTTCACTGGTTTTAATGTCAGGTCTTGTGTACTCATGTATTTTAAATAGCCTGTCCTGTTTTTTGGCCATGAACCTTTTAATCGCATCAGTAAGAGACCACTGAACATGAGAAGCAGAAGTCTGGCTTTGGCGTCCTTGCATTGGTCCAAGCTTATTTCCAAGTGTAATGGATCCTGCGGGTGCCCCTGGACCTGTGGGACCTGCTTTTTTACCCAATGGGTGAAATACTTGAACAGAGTTAATCATTTGGAGGCTGAGGTTGCTGTGATGGGCTTTCACCTTTCCTTGTTCAGAAGGTTCCAATGACTTCTTGCCCTTCCCAAGGAATTCTGAATTCACTCCAGGCTGATTAGCACTTTTTCTTTTGAGAGCTTTGGGGTTATTATCAGTACCACAAGCCAGCGCTTGCTCAAAACTGAAAACGCTGGTCTGGTTCTTTGTTTTCTTCACTAGCTGCTTGATATTGCTGTTCTGTTTACGTTTGATCCCCATCTCTTGAGGTGTCTTTCGCTCAGGACTATGAGTAACTGCAGGAGACTTTGCATCTTTACATTTGATCCCCATCTCCTGAGGTGTCTTCCACTCAGGACTATGAGTAACTGCAGGAGTTTTTGCATATTTACGTTTGATCCCGATCTCCTGAGGTGTCTTCCGCTCAGGACAATGAGTAACTGCAGGAGTCTTTGCATTTTTAAGTTTGATCCCCATCTCCTGAGGTGTCTTCCGCTCAGGACTATGAGTAACTGCAGGAGACTTTGCATCTTTACATTTGATCCCCATCTCCTGAGTTGTCTTCCGCTCAGGACTATGAGTAACTGCAGGAGTTTTTGCAAATTTACGTTTGATCCCGATCTCCTGAGGTGTCTTCCGCTCAGGACTATGAGTAACTGCAGGAGTCTTTGCATTTTTAAGTTTGATCCCCATCTCCTGAGGTGTCTTCCGCTCAGGACTATGAGTAACTGCAGGAGTTTTTGCATATTTACATTTGATCCCGATCTCCTGAGGTGTCTTCCGCTCAGGACAATGAGTAACTGCAGGAGTCTTTGCATTTTTAAGTTTGATCCCCATCTCCTGAGGTGTCTTCCGCTCAGGACTATGAGTAACTGCAGGAGTTTTTGCATATTTACGTTTGATCCCGATCTCCTGAGGTGTCTTCCGCTCAGGACTATGAGTAACTGCAGGAGTCTTTGCATATTTACGTTTGATCCCGATCTCCTGAGGTGTCTTCCGCTCAGGATTAATATGAGTAACAGCAGGTGTCTTTGCATCCATTGTACCTTTGCGGCTTTGCTGCATCTTTTCAGATACCTTATTGGAAATGTGGGCACCTGAGAGACAAACACGTTTCATCTTTTTTAACAGAACAGCCTCATCACCAGATTGGGGGCCATGGGGTGACTTCCCTGGTATAGGAGCAGAAGAATGATTTACTGGCTTTGACATTGGTTTTACCTTCTTTTGCAGTGAAGTTTGAGGGACTTGATCCTTTGCAGCTGAAGAAAGGATCTTTTTCTTCTTTGTTTCCACTGTGGAGCACTTTGGTACTCCCTCAGACTTTGACGGACACTCAGTCTTCACTGAACTCAGCACGTTATTACGATCCTTCTGAGCAATATGTGAGGGGGCTTTCACCTCTGAAGATCTCTTCTTCATATCTTTTAACCCACCCCTTTTCCACACTGGCACACATAACTCTTTGTTGCTTTGCACATCAATATGTAACTTTGAGAGGTGGCTCAGCTTCTGAGCTGGTTGAGTTGGGTACATTAGAAGCGGTTCACTTTTTTCATTAGCAGCAAGCTGAACTGCTCCTTGTGTAATTAAACTGGCCTGGGAAATATGTTTGGCTCCAAGCGAAGTCTGACCCACTGTAACAAAATCAAAAAGGAGTTATAATCAATTATCATAAATACCAACACATTGTACATAATAACACAAAGGAAGAGAAACAAACACATGCTTAATCCCTTCAGTATTGGCGAGGACTACATACTGTAGAGTTCTATATATTTGTAACACTACAGTGGCGAATGACCGTAATTAAAGATCTTTATAACAGGTAATGGTATCGGTCAAGGAGAAGATTTTGAACAATGATTAGTAAAGATTCTCCATATCTCACCTTGTAAGGTCTGCAACACAATGCAGTGGGGAAAGGGAATGAAGCTAATTACACATGGAACTCAGTGCAAAGAACTACTGTACACAATGCAAAATTATGAGAGATATCCATGTTTTATCACAATAATGATGGTGGAGTGATGAAGACGAAGAGAAGTAGGTTTTATTGGTAGGGATATCATTAGTGATAAAGAGGGCAGATTATGAAAAAGGCCAACAAGAGTTTCACAAGTCCCTGTGTGTTATTTGTCAATGGGAAAACCAATACAGGCATACCCCACATTAACATACGCAATGGGACCGGAGCATGTATGTAAAGCGAAAATGTACTTAAAGTGAAGCACGACCTTTTTTCCTCTTATCGATGCATGTTCTGTACTGCAATCGTCATATACGTGCATAACTGATGTAAATAACGCATGTGTAACAGGCTCTATAGTCTCCCCGCTTGCGCACAGCTCTGGTACAGGTAGGGAGCCGGTATTGCTGTTCAGGACGTGCTGACAGGCGCATGCGTGAGCTGCTGTTTGCCTATTGAGCGAGATGTACTTACTCACGAGTGTACTTAAAGTGAGTGTACTTAAACCGGGGTATGCCTGTACACTACAGTAGATACTCAGTTTTGCATATTATCAATTTATGTAACAAAGCGGCATTCAACTTAAGGAACATCCACAAACGTTTAGCTGCAATAGCAACAACTGGGGGAAATGCTATGATTTGGGCATCTAGATCTCTCCTTTTTTGCCCCTTGTGCTCCCCCAACTGAACCTGGTTTGCCTTACCCACCTGACACTCCTCCTACTTTTACGTTTTCGGCTATCCTGGTTGCTTGGGGATCAGGGGCTGCCGAATAATGAGCCAGTGGATAGGACGGTCTTGGGCTTTTCCCCCTGGGGGGAGGTTATTGGCTGCCCAGTGGGTGTCTGTAAGAAGGAGCCAATCTGTGCAGTGTTGCCACCAGTTGGAGCATATTGGCCAGGAACTGGGTGGTATGTCCTATCCTGAACGTGCATTCCTCTAAGGGGTATGAATGTTGGCTGCTGAAGTTGTGCATACTGGGTGGCCATTATACAAGGCCCTATTGTAGCACGTCTTTCCAAATGTGTGTTGGGACGGAAAGTAACAGGCTGCGTTGTGGCTTCTCCCCTAACCTGTCCTGCAAATCCTGTGTATCCTCCTGTAGCAGTGTGGTAGAATCCTGTGTTCATGTCCCATACACGAGGGTAAGCGCGTGTTGCCTGTGGGATCTGCTGTAGATACATTGGTGTTCCTGCAGACCCTTGTTGCAAAATCATGCCTTGGGCCCCATGTCTGTAGACTTCTGTATTCCTCCCTACTGGGTGGAAGCTGTTGCTCCATGAAGGGTAAGCAGTGGTGACTGCAGGAGCACTGCAGGTCGGTGGAGGGTTCACAGCAGAGGAATTTAAAAACTGATCTGTAAGGAAGGAAGGTAAAAGTGAAGGGCCTGAAAAGCACAATCAAGGCACATTTCTTTAACACACGGGGACTCAACTCCAGTCATCAAGCCCCCCCCCCCCCCCAACAGGTTAACTTTTCAGGATATTCCAGCATTAGCACAGGTGGCACAATCACTCAATCAGCATCTGATTGAGTCACCTGTGCTGAAGCAGGGACTGATTGAGCGAGCTGTGCTGAAGCAGGGACTGATTGAGCCACCTCCGCTGAAGCTGGGATATCCTGAAAGCCTGACTTTGGGGGGTTAGGACTGCTTTAACAGACCTGCTAAAAGATATTCTTGATATCAAATACATATGAAATACATAGAGATGCTCACTTGGCTTGGTATTTTTATTTTGCCTTTAAAATATTTGGGGTTTTGATTCTGGTTTTGAATAAAGTTTTTGGTGGTCTTTGTTTTGTTATGAATAGCAAGCACTAACAGGGATAATGGCTTGCTGGGAAAACACATTTATTTGATTATCAATGTTACAGACCACTACTCTGATCAATAGTGGTCAGAAGTTTCAATATTTAAATACATTTTTAAGCAAGCTCCATGATTGCCTTCTATTCATAGCATTGCTGTGTGTTGAAACACCAGAGCACCCGTACATTTTAGCTCAATATATGGGGTTTAATCTATATATATATATATATATATATATATATATATATATACATATATACATATAGATTTATGATGTGTTGGGATGTAACACAGACAGAAAACTATTTCTAGGTAGTTTTCAACACAAAGTGGCAACTGGCATATAAAACTTGTGCAGTCCATCACCTGCTTTCATGTCCACCTATGAACACAATGACAAATATAGATGTACCATAGCTTTCGGAACTGGATCTTTAAAAATAAAAACATAAAAATTGCCTGTTCCTACTGTGGTATTTTGTGGTAATATTATAGTGTGGTATTCTGAGACATGTCTGGTATATTGAGGTATCTGGAGGAGCACTCAGGTCAGCTATATCTGTAAATCAAGTGGCAGATTCTGCCCTCGTTTTGTGGCTTTGTCTTTTTTGGGGCCTTTGTATTACCGTAGAGTAGTGGTTTCCAACCTTTTTTTGGTTAAGGAACCATATGTGAAATTCTGAGGGACCCCAACCCTCTCTAACAACGAGTCTAAGATGAGATGCATTGTAATATACCCCAACCCTATCTAATAGCGCTTCTGAGATCAGATGCATTGTAAGGAGCCCCAACCCTCTCTAATAGCGCTTCTGAGATCAGATGCATTGTAAGGAATCCCAACCCTCTCCAATAGCGCTTCTGAGATCAGATGCATTGTAAGGAACCCCAACCCTCTCCAATAGCGCGTCTGAGATAAGATGCATTGTACTGTAAATTCTTCTGTATTAAGTACAATTTTAAAATGACCTGAAAATTACAGCGAACCCTTTAGGGATGCCCGGGGAATCCTAGGGTTCCTAGGGTCCGTGGTTGAAAAACACTGCTGTAGACAATAATTTAAGGATATGGCTGAAAGTAGTCGAACATTACACCCCACGGTGTAGAATTGGTCCAATAGTTATTGACCTAAACTTAGGGCAAGGAAAAAGCATGCCTTATACATAACTAATCCTACTGTATACACTAAGGTTCCTGTGTCTTTTTTTACTATCCCATAGATCCCATAGACGTTTGCCGCTTTGACATTTATGTATACAGTACATGTGTTCTTTTCTATACATTACTGTTCAAATCATTTAAGATTTTGAATTACAAGCCAGATATAAAAGTAAATACAATAAAACAAATATGTGTGTATGTATCTATAATAAATCAGTTTTGACATTTATAAAAAAAAATATTATCCAATAAAGGCCAGGTACCTAACCCCCCTGGGTGTTGTCTACCTACCCCCCGCCCCCCCACCCCATCCGTCTTCTTTCTCCCATCCATTGATAGGAGTCATGTTATCTGTTCTGTACCCCATAAAACATTGTGAAAGTAAACAGTTCAGAAATATAGATATTATCCATTTCTTTTTGGGTATGTAAAGGTCACGTTGCTTCCTACCTGCCATGATACAGAGTTAAGGTGGAGATAATTAGTCTCTCCGTACAGCGCCACACTTTTCCTATCTCTGAGATGTCCACAAAACTAACGGTTTCCTTCGGGAACTAATTCAAGTCACGCACAAACAAGTTTACATTTGTGTATTTATCTCAGTCTCTAAGGCGATTCCATGATGTCATTACAGAACACTGCTGCTGGCATCTCCTAGGAGGCTCAATGATACTGTCTCGTGATGTCATAATAGAGAAATCAGCTACTGTTGACATTTAATTTCAAGTGGTTGAGAAGTGGTTAACTTGAGTAGCAGTCATAAAAATCACAGCTGCTGTGATACATTGTATTACATACATTGGGTGACACAAGTACACATATGGACAGTGCCACTGACAGCAGTGGGATCAACATACTGTATCACTGGGTTCAAATGCATTGACTTCATGGCAAGATAAAGTATCACAGATTATAATGAGATGTATCACAGTCTGCGTCTCGGCACCAGCATGCACCTTGGGGAGAGTCAGTAGGAGGAGTTGGGGAGGAGTTACATGGCACACAGATTATAATGAGATGTATCACAGTCTGCGTCTCTGCCCCAGCTTGCACCTTGGGGAGAGTCAGTAGGAGGAGTTGGGGGGGAGTTACATGGTGCACAGATTATAGTGAGATGTATCACATTCTGCGTCTCTGCCCCAGCTTGCACCTTGGGGAGAGTCAGTAGGAGGAGTTGGGGGGAGTTACATGGTGCACAGATTATAATCAGATGTATCACATTCTGCGTCTCTGCCCCAATTTGCACCTTGGGGAGAGTGAGTAGGATGAGTTCGGGGCAGTTACATGGTGCACAGATTAAAATGAGATGTATCACAAGTTGCATTTCTCTGATACTTTTTTTTAACTTTTTATTTGCCCAAAACAATCCTCCATATCTGAAGTGCCATAAGTCTAACATACCGCGTCAGAAGTAAGAAACTGTTCTTACAGTATATATGCTGCGGCTCTGCTCCAAAAAATAGAGCCATGCGTCTAAACACAATTACTCTATGTTGCTGCATAGACCTTTTATGTCTAATTCCAGCACTGGGGAAGTGTTCAACTCCATTCAAGGGCAGTCTAAACTAAACTACTACTTTGGTACAGCCCTGCACTTTGCTTTAATGCTTCAGACATACGCATTATGGGTATTGAATGGGTCCCCCTGCTTATTTGTGGGGGGATAGAGATCAGTCTTTTACAATGAGAGTGCTACTGGATCTATGTTCTATATACAGTGACACCTCGCGGCCTTAATTACAATTTATTTTGGGATGTTTTTTGTCAGTACACTAAAACCTCCTCTTGGATAGACACAGGGGGATATTCTAGTAGCTGGGAGTTGTGCAAAAGCGTGCAGAAAGAGCCTTATCCGATTGGATTTCTAGAACAGCGGTGCGCAAACTGGGGGGCGTGACCCCCATGGGGGGCGCGAGACTGCCGGCTGGGGGGCGTGGGGTTTACAGAGGCCCCGCGCGCTTCCCGAAGGCACTTAAATTAAGTGCCGGGGGAGCTGCAGGGCCTCTGTAAACCTTCACTTATCTAGGCTCCGGCGGCTTCCTTCCTGCGTCGCCATGGCAACACGGCATCAAAATGACGCTGTGAGGTCATGTGACGTCACGTTACTAGGGCAACGTGACGTCATGACGCCGGAGCACAGGTGAGTGGGGGTTCTACTTTAGATATTGTGAAGCGGGGGCATCCAGACACTGATTAAGGGGTGCAGGAAACTAGTCATTCACACCTGGCTTTTATTTCTAGATCGACATTTACACAGACACACACACACACGTAACAAGGGCTAATTGTAGTATAATGTAAAACAATAAATATATTTGTCATTTAAATGGATTTTATTCATATGTTTTATTTTAAAGCGGGGTTGGGGGTGGGGATGGGGGCGGGACTGGGGGCGGGGTTGAAGGCGGGACTAGGTGGCGAGTAGATTTTTTGGTTGGGCGAGTAGATTTTTGGGTGATTTGTCGAACACTGTATATATTTATATAGATATTAGTATGTACCATTGACTGTTATACACCAAGTGCAATCCATTTCTGTGCGCTAAACAGCATTTTGGAGCTGGGCGCAGATGGAGAAATTTGAACTTAGTACACGAGTGCAATTGAAGTTTGACATGCGCCGAAACCCTCCACCCCTCCCCCCGCTCAAATTGCGATGCTTAGTATATTGGCCTCAGTAGGTCTCTCCCTTCCACTACAAAGTAACGTTTTGACAACCAAAGGGGACCTGCTACAGTAGTTTTTGGTGATTTCATCAGTCCCACTTGGCAAATAGTATATTGGAGATTCAAAAAAAGAGAAAGCGCTCGTTAAAGTAACACATTCTTTGATATTTTTAATCGAAAACAATGATATTCTTCCAGTGTATTAGTCAAGCACCTTACAGTTCACAAATACACACTAGAGAGGGTTGGGGTTCCTTACAATGCATTGATCAAATACATTGTAAGGAGCCCCAACCCTCTCTAACAGCGCGTCTGAAATCTGCATTGTAAGGAATCCCAACTTTCTCTAATAGCGCATCTGAGATCAGATGCATTCAAAGGAGCCCCAACCCTCTCTAATAGCGCGTCTGAGATCAGATGCATTGTAAGGAACCCCAACCCTCTCTAATTGTGACCCTTGCACTCACCACGAACAAGGCGGACCCCCGGTACTGAGGTGGGAAAGTAGAAACTGCGCACCCACAGCAGTGGAGGCACGCCTGGATTGTCAGCGTAGCCGGGTCGGGGTTGGAGAGAGAGGGTAGTCCAGATACTTGCCGCGGTCATGGGGAGGAGCCAGTAACGGTAGATGTCCGTTGTGCCGAGGTCGAGGGTTGGAGCTGGTGGGTTAAAAGAATGTCCTATATCCGTGGTTAGGGATGGAGAGATGCAGGTAGTCGAGGGCAAGCTGGGGTCGTTATACAGAGAGCGTCCAAGAGTCTAGCCGGGTCGGTACACATGAGGTCAAACTGAAAGCAAGAGAGGCAAGGCACAAGGGAAGGCAAAGCAGGAATGTAGGAACACAAGGCTACTATGGTCTATGCTCAGCAATGTGTAACTGAGCAAGCAGAGATTAAATAGGAGGACTGGAGCAATGAAAGTGAGAGGCGGAACGGAGGTGTGGCCCCCGCGGGAGCTGTGATTGGACGCAGAGCGCAGGAGACAGGTGGGCATTGTTACGGGTGTTGTGTCGCAGCTGGGGAGTGGTGCACGATCGTCCCGTGAGCGCGCCGCGCGTGAGTGACACGTGACGCGAACGGGGGGTGGGACCAAGCTCCATAGAGATGTTTTGTTGCCGGTCATTTGATTAGATGAGTTATTAAAAGCAAATTGTGTAGTTACTGTACCCTCTCTCCAGTTCATTTACTTTTTCGTTCCGGGTGTGCATCGCACATTTTTCACTTTGTACTATCTACCTAGCGAACAACACACCAAAAGGTGCCCTGCAGCAACCCACAGGAGCAGGATTGAACTGATGCACCCTTTGATAACCGTGAGTCTCCACTTTGTTAGTATTGAGGATAGAGTCTATGATATTGGCCGACTAGCAAGTCTACAGTTATTGATTTAAAAAGTTAACTAGGTGCCATTCCATGTGAACATTTACAGCTGATTTGTGATAGCTCAATAACAGAGCAGAACCAGCTAGGCGTCATCATTTCTACATGTATATACTGTAAACCCCTAGACTGATCATTTACACCATTTATAAGTGGAGTTGGTAAGGATACCTTTCTATTTATGAGACAAAGGATTGGACATTACTGTAGTGTTTTTGATTTAAACAAACAGGGCCCCAAATCTACTGTTGGGATTGTTTTTTGGAGCCCCAGATTTGGTCTTTGGACTTGTTTTTGTCATAGTTTATAGACTGCTTGCTCACTGGATTGATTGTACTTAATATGTCATACCAAAATATTACACAACATATGAATTTATAGTCACAAATACATTTTGCGAGAGTGTACGCAACAGCTCTACTCTGGGGGCCATGATGTTCACTTTTAAATGTCACATCTTCTTTAATATACACTAACGCAACATAGAGTGCTCCCAGATGGTATCGAATTGGTCTAACTGCATCAATACGAGACTCCCAACGTGTTTCACAAACTCTCTTTAGTGTTAAATTGGGTAAGGATTTTAAAAGAATGATCTATCTGTTGGTGGACCTGGGGAAGAAATTATACAACGGTTGAATTAAGCCCAAAAATTAAATGGCACCTATATTGGGTTTGGCAGTGTTGTTAGCCACTAGGTTCAAATAATGAGAACTACATGGTACATAAAACGCACATGGGTTCATGTTCAACATGTCTTTGAACTCCATTATGCTTTCCCCGCATATTTGCAGCATTGTCATAGCTTTGGCCCTGCATATTTTCTACGTTTATATTGAGATCCAATAGTTCCTTTATTATCCAATCACTTAAGATGATGTCATTTCTGCCAAAAAATAAAATGGAAGCCATCACATGGTACATCCACCAATTAGATTGGTGGATATATCATTTGTCAGTCAAATGTGATGTCACAGGCCTTATATAAGGTCTGTCATGTCTTATTTGACCCTAAGAAGCCGTCCGATCAACATCTCCCGGACCTGTGAAGAAGAAAAAACTACTCACCCGGGCCTACTCTTCAAGCAACTGAGGATCATGGACCCACCCTCCCCATGGCTTTCTTTCACTCCCCCCATGTCTTTCTTTAACCCCCCCTCCCCATGTCTCTTTCACCCCTCTCCCCATGTCTCTTTTTCACGCCCCACCCCATGGCTCTCTTTCACCCCTCTCTCTATGTCTCTTGCACCCCCTCCCCGTGTTTCTCTATCATCCCCCCCTCCAAATGTCTCTCTATCATCCCCCCTCTAAATGTCTCTCAATCACATCCCCATGTCTCTTTCACCCTCCCCTCCCAATGTCTCTTTCAACCCCTCTCCCCATGTCTCTTCACCCCTGCTCCCATGTCTCTTCACCCCTCCCCATGTCTCTCTTTTAAACCCATTCCCATATCTCTTTCACCCCCCTCCCTATGTCTCTCTTTCACCCTCCTCCCCTCGCCATGTCTCTTTCACCCCCCTCCCCTCGCCATGTCTCTCCTTCACCCCCCTCCCCTCGCCATGACTCTCACCCCTCCACCTTCCTTCCACATGTCATAAACTTACACACACACACTCACACTTAACAATTCTTGGTATATCTATAGAGGGTATTACTGTGCATCTGTATTATTTTTTAGTATAATGCTACTAGTAGTAGTACTTTTTTTTTAAACAACTCTGAATTAAAATTTTAGTGTATCATAACGTAACAATCATTTTTTGTTTCTATAGCAACCATTTACAAAGTCATATCCCCTTCCTCTTTTGAAACAGGCTCTGGCAACGCCCCCCCCCCCCTTTTTTTGAACACTGCCCTCTCCCTAGCTGTGCAAAACTCAATTGTATCCAGTGACTGCCTGGTCACATGATCACCCCAGAGAACTTTGCATTTTTGGTCCTCTTCTGCTGCACAGGCAACCATTTAGTGAACCCCCGAGCCGAATCTTCACCGATGAATCGCAACTTAGCTAATTACTTATCAATGTGTGGATTGTATTGATGCACATATCAAAGGGATTTTTTTTTTTTTTAAACGACAGCTTGGACTGCTGCTTTAAAGGTGGGCAGAGTAAGTTTGGAAATGGGGAGGAGTCACAGACCTCCAAACAATTTAAATCTGCGCACACAAACTCATGTAAACTCAACCCCAGACCCACCTCACCATATATATTTGTCTTAAGGAGTGCTACTGGGTATGTGACATTGTACAGTATAAACACAAGGAAGAGAAGCCCAATGCAACATGATCCTCCGCCGACTTAAATTTAACATGTCAAAAACAGAACACCTTATATTTCATGCCAAACCTGGCCCTACTACCACCTTCCACATTACTGTTGGAAGAACTACTATACATGCAGTAGCCCAAGCACGCTGCCCTGGGGGTCACAGACTCCTCTCTCACATTCAAAAGGTAGCTAAACCTGTCGTTTTTTCCTCCGCAATATTACAAAGATACGCCCTTCCACTGTTGCTCGACAGCTAAAACGCTGACACAGACCCTCATTCTCTACCATCTCAAATACTGGAACCTTCTGCTGTCCGGTCTTACTGCCTCTCACCTGTCTCCCCAACAATCTATCCTAAACGCTGCTGCCAGAATCACTCTACTCTTTCCTAAATCTGTCTCAGCGTCTCCCCTGCTGAAATCCCTCTCCTGGCTTCCTATCAAATCCCGTATCTCACACTCAATTCTCCTCCTCACTTTTAAAGCTTTACACTCTTCTGCCCCTCCTTACAGCTCAGCTCTAATTTCTCGCTATGCACCATCCCGACTCTTGCGATCCGCCCAATGATGTCTTCTATCTACCCCTTTTGTATCTAAAGCCCTCTCTCGCCTTAAACCTTTCTCACTGACTGCCCCTCACCTCTGGAATGCCCTTCCCCTCAATACCCGACTAGCACCCTCTCTATCCACCTTTAAGACCCACATTCTAACACATCTGCTTAAAGAAGCATGTGAGTAGCTCTGTGGCTGATACTATAGACCGCATACAAAAAGCTTGGCCCATTGCAGACGCACTTACCAGAACGCCCTTCTACTGTCTCTGTATGTTCTACCTACCAATTAGATTGTAAGCTCTTCGGAGCAGGGACTCCTTTTCCTAAATGTTACTTTTATCTGAAGCACTTATTCCCCTGATCTGTTATTTGTATTATTTATATGATTGTCACGTGTATTACTGCGGTGAAGCGCTTTCTACATAAATGGCGCTATATAAATAAAGACATACAGTACATACATACATACAACATCCAACATGACAAAGCATATAGTTAAATATTTATCTGTTTCTCTCTCATATGTGGGGTCTGACTTACTTATCTCTCTCTCTCTCTCTCTCTCTCTCTCTCTCTCTCTCTCTCTTTCTCTCTCTCTCTCTCTCTCTCTCTCTCTCGTATCATCAAGAGGGTAATCTAAAGTTAATTTGCAGAATTTCAATAACCCTTGGCATTTGTAAATAATTTCTTTAGTAAATAAAGAGTTCAATTAAAAATAGATACATTTTATTGAAGAGTTTTAAATATATTCTTAGTAAAATATGTTACAAACTGACTTATAAATATAAATCTTATTTACAGATAGTCACAGAGCTTGGCATCAGTTACAGATTAGTCAGGGTTTTTTTTTTTTGGTTTTTTTTTTTTTTAGGGCCTAAGTAGCTCATGGGGGAAATAAGTCTGGATGGTGGGTATCCGTAACGTTTAGAGATGTTATGATCCTCCTGCCTCTGAACAAAGCACTGTAGCCTCCCATTGGAGGTATGTTGACAGGCTTACTCCCTCTCCAGTTGTGCTTTCCTTTTCATAGCCTCTCTCTCCTCTCTCTGTTCTGGTGGAACAGGTATGGAGACCTCAAGCTCTTGGAGAGGCTGTTGACAGAAGGATGGAGTGAAGTTGTCCACTCTACTGGGTACATTGATAGTAAGCTGCAGGTTAGAAAGCTGGTGCTGCAGGTTAGAAAGCTGGTGCTTCTGGTTGAAAGGAGCTTGAATGGGGATAGTGGTTTGGCTGACCTTTTTAATGCATGTCACTGCAGCTTTCCGTTCTATGGATATCACTGGGAAGTGTTTGGGATTCTCTATAACTGAAGCTTTGTTTTCCCCACGTTGTTTGATTTCACTGGTTTTAATGCCAGGAGCTGGAATGGGGATAGTGGTTTGGCTGACCTTTTCAATGCATCTTACTGCAGCTTCCTGTTCTATGGATATCACTGGGAAGTGTTTGGGATTCTCTATAACTGAAGCTTTGTTTTCCCCATGTTGTTTGATTTCACTGGTTTTAATGTCAGGTCTTGTGTACTCATGTATTTTAAATAGCCTAGGCCTGGCATTAATACCGACTCCTTTAATTCCAGAAATACTGACCTGTTTTTTGCCCATGAACCTTTTAATCGCATCAGTAAGAGACCACTGAACATGAGAAGCAGAAGTCTGGCTTTGGCGTCCTTGCATTGGTCCAAGCTTATTTCCAAGTGTAATGGATCCTGCGGGTGCCCCTGGACCTGTGGGACCTGCTTTTTTACCCACTGGGTGAAATACTTGAACAGAGTTAATCATTTGGAGGCTGAGGTTGCTGTGATGGGCTTTCACCTTTCCTTGTTCAGAAGGTTCCAATGACTTCTTGCCCTTCCCAAGGACTTCTGAATTCACTCCAGGCTGATTAGCACTTTTTCTTTTGAGAGCTTTGGGGTTATTATCAGTACCACAAGCCAGCGCTTGCTCAAAACTGAAAACGCTGGTCTGGTTCTTTGTTTTCTTCACTAGCTGCTTGATATTGCTGTTCTGTTTACGTTTGATCCCCATCTCTTGAGGTGTCTTTCGCTCAGGACTATGAGTAACTGCAGGAGACTTTGCATCTTTACATTTGATCCCCATCTCCTGAGGTGTCTTCCGCTCAGGACAATGAGTAACTGCAGGAGTCTTTGCATTTTTAAGTTTGATCCCCTTCTCCTGAGGTGTCTTCCGCTCAGGACTATGAGTAACTGCAGGAGTTTTTGCATATTTACATTTGATCCCGATCTCCTGAGGTGTCTTCCGCTCAGGACAATGAGTAACCGCAGGAGTCTTTGCATTTTTAAGTTTGATCCCCTTCTCCTGAGGTGTCTTCCGCTCAGGACTATGAGTAACTGCAGGAGTTTTTGCATATTTACGTTTGATCCCCATCTCCTGAGGTGTCTTCCGCTCAGGACTATGAGTAACTGCAGGAGTTTTTGCATATTTACGTTTGATCCCCATCTCCTGAGGTGTCTTCCGCTCAGGACTATGAGTAACTGCAGGAGTCTTTGCATCTTTACGTTTGATCCCTATCTCCTTAGTTTTCTTCAGTTTAGGATTAATATGAGTAACAGCAGGTGTCTTTGCATCCATTGTACCTTCGCGGCTTTGCTGCATCTTTTCAGATACCTTATTGGAAATGTGGGCACCTGAGAGACAAACACGTTTCATCTTTTTTAACAAACAATTTTATTGGTTTTCATGGAGGGTTACAGGCAACAATCCAATAAATTTACACGAGGTGTGTTTACAACCGTTTGTACATACATTAAGGCGGGCAATCTTACAAAACCTAGACAAGGAAGCTATGCAGGAATAAACAGTAACTCCTCCTTATTTTAAAGAAGAAATATGAGGATAGTGTGGAGCAGATAGAGAAAGAGAAAAAGAAAAGGGTGAAGAGGGGGGGGGTAGGGTAGGAGGGGGGGGGAAGGCGCAATGATCTGGAGATGCGAGTGTTTTAATCTTAATTGTAGGGCCATAAGTCCCAGACCTTGTTAAACCGTTCTAGGCTCTGGTTCAGGAGGGCCGTCAAGTATTCCATCGATTTAACCTCGTTTGTTCGGCGGAGAACCATCTGTTTGGACGGGGTTTTTATTTGTTTCCAATTGGCTGTTAGCGAGCAGCGAGCTGCTGTGAACAAGTGTGAGATTAGTTTTCTCGTAGAAGCTGGTAGGAACACCAGGGGGTCCAGAGGGATCTCCTCCCTCGCTATTTCCTCCGCCATAGAGCGGATCATATTCCAGAAAATCTGGACCCTCGCGCAGGTCCATAGTATATGTGCCAGATCTCCACCCTGACCACACCCTCTCCAACACATATCTGGCTGGTCAGTGAAGATCCGGCTCAGCCTTCTCGGGGACAGGTGCCAATGAAATAGAATTTTGTATATATTCTCTTTGGTAGTAGTACAAATGGATGTTTTGGCTGCAGCTTCCCAAATGTCCTCCCAGTCATCTCTATCTATGTCTACGTTTAGGTCCTCAGCCCATTTCAACATATAGTTGTGGTTGGCGGGTATCAGGGAACGTGCTAGTCCCAGGTAGATTCCCGAGATCAAACCTCTTTGGTAAGTTCCTACGGCACATTTTTTTTCAAAAGTCGTGAGGCTTTTAAATTTGGACCTGTGGGACGCCACTTGGAGGAAATGTCTGATCTGGAGGAATCCATATAAGGGAAGTTTTACCAAGGGGTGTCTGTCCTGTAACTCCAAGAATGACATCAGAGAACCCTTGTTAAGTAAGTCCGATGCTGTCTTTATACCCGATTCACGGAATTGCTTAAAGTCCCTGGGGTCGCAACCCGGGGGAAAAGCTGGGTTATCGAATATAGGTATAAGGGGTGAGGGGGAGGATGTCAATCCATGTCTGTCTTTTGTTTGTGACCAAATTTGCCACGTACATCTGATTGCTCCCAGGCCTATTTCGCCTGGTATTATCTTTCCACCCCCCTGTGACCAAAGTAGTGCTCCAAGGGATAGGGGAGCCACGTATGAGGCCTCGATCTCCAACCAGCCACAGGACGCTGGGTCGTTATTCCATACCACCGTTTGTTTTCAGTGGGATGCTTTATAGTATTTGATTATATCTGGTACACCTAGGCCTCCGCACTACTTTGGGGCAAGCATTACCGTTCGCGCCACTCGCGGCCTTTTATTTTTCCATATAAATTGGAAGATGCTGTTTTGGATATTTTTGAGGTCTGCCAGCGGCACACAGACCGGGAGAGTCTGGAAGAAATACAGCAGTCTGGGGAGGATATTCATCTTAACTGATGCTATCCTACCGAGCCACGAAATATGGTATTTGTTCCATCTCTGGAGATCTTGTTTAATTTTTATAAATAAAGGGGGAAAGTTGCAATTGTACAAAGCTGTGTATGAGTTGGCTATTCTGACTCCCAAGTATTTTATATTTGTGGAGCTCCACTTGTAGCTAAAGTTGAGCTTCATTAGTTTTACTTCTTGGGTGGTCAGGGAAAGATTCAGGGCTTCTGATTTATCGCTGTTGATTTTGTACCCCGAGATCCGGCCGAATCTCGCCAACTCAGACTGAAGGTTAGGAAGAGTCGTCATGGGGGATGTCAGAGACAAGATAACGTCATCCGCGAACAGTGATATTTTGTATTCTCTGTCCCCGATGGAGACCCCCCTTATATCTTGACTTTGTCTAATTGTTGCTGCTAGGGGTTCGATTGATAGTGCGAAAAGGAGTGGGGATAGAGGGCACCCTTGTCTGGTACCGTTCGTAATTTTTATGGGGACCGAGTTTCCTCCTGGGAGTTTGACAAAAGCCGATGGGTTCTTATATAGGGCCCCAACCCCCTCCAGGAAGGGGCCTTTGATTCCAAATTTAGACATAGTTTGATCTAAGAAATCCCATCTAATTCTATCAAATGCTTTTTCAGCATCTAGACTTAATAGAAACGCTTTTGTCCCCCCTAGATGTACGTGGTCAATGATATTTATTATTTTGCGCGTGTTTTCCGAAGCTTGTCTGCCCGAAACAAATCCGACCTGGTCTTTATGAATCAAGCTCGGTAATATTGGATTTAGTCTATTTGCAAGGATTTTACTATAAATTTTAAGATCCGAATTAAGTAAAGATATTGGTCTATAGCTCCCGCATTGGAGCGGGTCTCTTCCTTCTTTATGGATAATTGCCAGGTTAGCTGTAGACATGGATACTGGGACATCCTCCCCCTCCATAAACAAGTTGAAAACCTCAGTTAAGTGTGGAACCAGCACTTTCTTGAATTTTCTGTAATATTGGTTCGAGAAACCGTCCGGCCCTGGGGTCTTATTTGCTTTTAGTTGTTTTATTACTTCAGATATTTCTTTTGGGGATATTTTCTCATTAAGTTTAAGGACGGTTTCTTCAGAGAGAGCAGGTAAGCTGCATTCCTCTAGGTATTTAGAGATAGCCGCCAACCCAGACTGGGCGTTTTGGGGGGGATTTAGGTTGTACAGTTTGGTGTAAAAGTCTGAAAATTCTTGGGCAATTTCTTTCTCTTTAAAAAGA
>NC_134495.1:40188963-40252474 GCF_040206685.1 Ascaphus truei
TAATGTTAAGTATAAGAGCAAGGGGGGGAGGGGTCCTGGGAGCTTGAAGGGTAGGGGTCAGTGGCTAAACCTGCTCATTCGTCTAGTGGGGGCTAACACAACTGTAGGGTAGTGAAGGGGAAACCCTGCTGAATTTAGGGGTGTGGGGAGAGACTCAGAGGGGAATATATATGGTTTCACAGTTTTACAGACCCTGTCCCTGGAGGCAAGACCACGGGAGGGCGCGTGTGGGGCTGTGTAGTCTTGTGCCGGCGGCTCTCCTCCAGGGAGGGTGTCTGTCGAGGATAAAAGAATGCCCAGGTAGGGCCCATTGGCCGAGGGGGGGGGGGGGAAGCGCCAGACAGCCCCGAGCTGGGAGTATCATGTGGCGTCAGCTGGATGTCACTCGGGGCCCCGGCGTTCCGGTCCAGGCACCGCCGCCAGGTCCAGGCGAGGCCTCCGTCGGCGCGGGTCGCGCATGATGCTGACGTCACCCCCGGCGCGTCCGTCGGCCTCGCGACGCTCCGCGGATGGGACTGGCTGCCGGGTTCCGGCGGGGTCTCCATCTGCGCCGGATGTGAGTCGCGCAGTCAGCTGACGTCGGCTGTGGCGCGCCGTCAGACCTCGTGGAGCTCCGCAGACGGGGACGTCTCTCTCGGGCGCCATTTTGTGGAGGGAGATGTGCAGCTCAGCCAGGGAAGCCACGAGGACCGGCATGCTCGCTTCGGACGCCATTTTGGGAGAGCCTTGGAGCAGGCGGTAGTTTTTACCCCGACGGACACCGGGGGCAGCTGTGGGGATCCGAAGTCGGCTGTGCGGCGTCTGCCCTCTGATTGCCCATGGTAGGATTTCTGGAACTGGGGATGAAGAGGGGCCCCCCCGCGGCTCCGGCCCGGAGGTCTTCTGCCTGGGCTAGTGAGATCGCGTCCGACGCCATTTTGGAGGAGTTTCGGGGCTGACGATGGCGTGGGCCCGGGCGGGAGATTGATTTGCCGGTGAGTCTTTTCTTATCTGTCCCGGGATTGCCTTTGCTCGGCTATCCGCTCCGATGCTCTCACAGGCTGATCCTCTTTGTCCTGGTCCCGGTTACCAGCTGGGTGGGCAGGTTGGAGGGAGTCCACGGGAAGGCCCAGGGCTTTTGCTAAGTGCACCATATCTTCAGGGTGCCGGATGGTGAGAAATTTGCCCTTGTGGGGAATAATCAATTTAAAAGGAAACCCCATCTGTAGTTTATTTCTTTCTCACGAAGGAGTAATGTTAGGGGACGTAGTGCTTTGCGTCGGTCCACTGTGAGCTTGGAAAGGTCGTTATAGACCTGAAGCGGGTCGCTTCGGAACGCGATCGTGTCTCTCCCCCTGCTAGCTCCTATTAGTTTATCTTTGGTGGAGTAACTGTGGAGTCGCACGATCACGTCCCGCCGGCGGTTGGGGTCCTCGGAGCGCGGGCCCAGGGCTCTGTGCGCCCTGTCCATTTCCAAATCCCAGGAGTCAAGGTCTGGGCATAGGGAGAGGAAGAAGTCCTTCAGGTATGCTCGCAGATGTGTGGGTAGCACTGCCTCAGGGATGCCGCGGATCCGCAGGTTCTGGCGGCGATCCCTGTTTTCCTGGTCCTCCAATCCGTCTCTTAGTGTATTTATTTCTTGGCCCAGGCGTATGATCTCATCATCGGCCTCTGACTGGTGGTGTAAAGCCTCGTCCAGTCTGGTCTCCAGTGTGGTAGTGCGTTCCTGCAGCCCCTGGATATCCTGCCTAATTTCTGCCACTGCGTCTTTTATATTGGCCTGTAATGACCGTTGGAGCTTGGCAAGGAGTTCCTCTAGGTATGTCTTTGTGATCCCCCCGTCCGGGGAAGAGGGGGTCTCGGTAGGGCTCGCTGAGTCTGAGAGGCCTTGTTTGCCTCGTGGGCCTGAAGCCTGGGGGCCATCTTGCCTTCTATTCCCTGTCTCACCAGGCTGTTTTGCAGGAGAGAAGAACTTCCCCACTCCCTGAGTCGGGGGATTTTTCACCTTATTAGCCATCCCTCTGGTTTTAGAGGGTCGTCAGGGGCTTTTTTCGGGGTTTTTGCCCGGGGTAAAAGGGTTTAAATCAGCAGTTATTCAGGAGGGTCTCTGGAGCTCAGCTTTTACCCGACTGTCCTGGATGACGTCATAGACACGCCCCCTCACAAACTCTCTTTAGTGTTAAATTGGGTAAGGATTTTAAAAGAATGATCTATCTGTTGGTGGACCTGGGGAAGAAATTATACAACGGTTGAATTAAGCCCAAAAGTTAAATGGCACCTATATTGGGTTTGGCAGTGTTGTTAACCACTAGGTTCAAATAATGAGAACTACATGGTACATAAAACGCACGTGGATTCATGTTCAACATGTCTTTGAACTCCATTATGCTTTCCCCGCATATTCGCAGCATTGTCATAGCTTTGGCCCTGCATATTTTCTATATTTATATTGAGATCCAATAGTTCCTTTATTATCCAATCACTTAAGATGATGTCATTTCTGCCAAAAAATAAAATGGAAGCCATCACATGGTACATCCACCAATTAGATTGGTGGATATATAATTTGTCAGTCAAATGTGATGTCACAGGCCTTATATAAGGTCTGTCATGTCTTATTTTACCCTAAGAAGCCGTCCGATCAACATCTCCCGGACCTGTGTAGAATAAAAAACTACTCACCCGGGCCTACTCTTCAAGCAACTGAGGATCATGGACCCACCCTCCCCATGGCTTTCTTTCACTCCCCCCATGTCTTTCTTTCACCCCCCCTCCCCATGTCTCTTTCATCCCCCCATGTCTCTCTATCGCCTCCCTCCTCATGTCTCTCTATCGCCTCCCTCCCCATGTCTCTTTCACCCCTCTCCCCATGTCTCTATTTCACCCCCCACCCCATGGCTCTCTTTCACCCCCCTCTCTATGTCTCTTCCACCCCCTCCCCGTGTTTCTCTATCATCCCCCCCTCCACATGTCTCTCTATCACCCCCCCTCTAAATGTCTCTCGATTACCTCCCCATGTCCCCATGTCTCCCCATGTCTCTTTCACCCTCCCCTCCCTTCACCCTCCCCTCCCAATGTCTCTTTCAACCCCTCTCCCCATGTCTCTTCACTCCTGCTCCCCATGTCTCTTCACCCCTGCTCCCATGTCTCTTCACCCCTGCTCCCCATGTCTCTTTACCCATGCTCCCATGTCTCTTCACCGCCGCTCCCCATGACTCTTTCACCCACTCCCCATGTCTCTTTCACCTGCTCCCCATGTCTCTTTCACCCCTCCCCATGTCTCTCTTTTAAACCCATTCCCATGTCTCTATTTCACCCCCCTCCCTATGTCTCTCTTTCACCCTCCTTCCCTCGCCATGTCTCTTTCACCCCCCTCCCCTCGCCATGTCTCTCCTTCACCCCCCTCCCCTCGCCATGACTCTCACCCCTCCACCTTCCTTCCACATGTCATAAACTCACACACACACACTCACACTTAACAATTCTTGGTATATCTATAGAGGGTATTACTGTGCATCTATATTATTTTTTAGTATAATGCTACTAGTAGTAGTACTTTTTTTTTTAACAACTCTGAATTAAAATTTTAATGTATCATAATGTAACAATCATTTTTTGTTTCTATAGCAACCATTTACAAAGTCACATCCCCTTCCTCTTTAGAAACAGGCTCTGGTAACCCCCCCCCCCTTTTTTGAACACTGCCCTCTCCCTAGCTGTGCAAAACTCAATTGTATCCAGTAACTGCCTGGTCACATGATCACCCCAGAGAACTTTGCAAACGGGGAGGAGTCACAGACCTCCAAACAATTTAAATCTGCGCACACAAACCCATGTAAACTCAACCCCAGACCCACCTCACCATTTATATTTGTCTTAAGGAGTGCTACTGGGTATGTGACATTGTACAGTATAAACACAAGGAAGAGAAGCCCAATGCAACATGATCCTCCGCCGACTTAAATTTAACATGTCAAAAACAGAACTCCTTATATTTCATGCCAAACCTGGCCCTACTACCACCTTCCACATTACTGTTGGAAGAACTATTATACATGCAGTAGCCCAAGCACGCTGCCCTGGGGGTCACAGACTCCTCTCTCACATTCAAAAGGTAGCTAAACCTGTCGTTTTTTCCTCCGCAATATTACAAAGTTACGCCCTTCCACTGTTGCTCGACAGCTAAAACTCTGACACAGACCCTCATTCTCTACCATCTCACATACTGGAACCTTCTGCTGTCTGGTCTTACTGCTTCTCACCTGTCTCCCCTACAATCTATCCTAAACGCTGCTGCCAGAATCACTCTACTCTTTCCTAAATCTGTCTCAGCGTCTCCCCTGCTGAAATCCCTCTCCTGGCTTCCTATCAATCCCGTATCTCACACTCAATTCTCCTCCTCACTTTTAAAGCTTTACACTCTTCTGCCCCTCCTTACAGCTCAGCTCTAATTTCTCGCTATGCACCATCCCGACTCTTGCGATCCGCCCAATGATGTCTTCTATCTACCCCTTTTGTATCTAAAGCCCTCTCTCGCCTTAAACCTTTCTCACTGACTGCCCCTCACCTCTGGAATGCCCTTCCCCTCAATCCCCGACTAGCACCCTCTCTATCCACCTTTAAGACCCACATTCTAACACATCTGCTTAAAGAAGCATGTGAGTAGCTCCGTGGCTGATACTATAGACCGCATACAAAAAGCTTGGCCCATTGCAGACGCACTTACCAGAACGCCCTTCTACTGTCTCTGTATGTTCTACCTACCAATTAGATTGTAAGCTCTTCGGAGCAGGGACTCCTTTTCCTAAATGTTACTTTTATGTCTGAAGCACTTATTCCCATGATCTGTTATTTGTATTATTTATATGATTGTCACGTGTATTACTGCGGTGAAGCGCTTTCTACATAAATGGCGCTATATAAATAAAGACATACAGTACATACATACATCCAACATCCAACATGACAAAGCATATAGTTAAATATTTATCTGTTTCTCTCTCATATGTGGGGTCTGACTTACTTATCTCTCTCTCTCTCTCTCTCTCTCTCTCTCTCTCTCTCTCTCTCTCATCATCAAGAGGGTAATCTAAAGTTAATTTGCAGAATTTCAATAACCCTTGGCATTTGTAAATAATTTCTTTAGTAAATAAAGAGTTCAATTAAAAATAGATACATTTTATTGAAGAGTTTTAAATATATTCTTAGTAAAATATGTTACAAACTGACTTATAAATATAAATCTTATTTACAGATAGTCACAGAGCTTGGCATCAGTTACAGATTAGTCAGGGTTTTTTTTTTTTTTTTTTTTTTTTTAGGGCCTAAGTAGCTCATGGGGGAAATAAGTCTGGATGGTGGGTATCCGTAACGTTTAGAGATGTTATGATCCTCCTGCCTCTGAACAAAGCACTGTAGCCTCCCATTGGAGGTATGTTGACAGGCTTACTCCCTCTCCAGTTGTGCTTTCCTTTTCATAGCCTCTCTCTCCTCTCTCTGTTCTGGTGGAATAGGTATGGAGACCTCAAGCTCTTGGAGAGGCTGTTGACAGAAGGATGGAGTGGAGTTGTCCACTCTACTGGGTACATTGATAGGAAGCTACAGGTTAGAAAGCTGGTGCTGCAGGTTAGAAAGCTGGTGCTGCAGGTTGAAAGGAGCTTGAATGGGAATAGTGGTTTGACTGACCTTTTTAATGCATGTCACTGCAGCTTTCCGTTCTATGGATATCACTGGGAAGTGTTTGGGATTCTCTATAACTGAAGCTTTGTTTTCCCCATGTTGTTTGATTTCACTGGTTTTAATGTCAGGTCTTGTGTACTCATGTATTTTAAATAGCCTAGGCCTGGCATTAATTCCGACTCCTTTAATTCCAGAAATACTGTCCTGTTTTTTGGCCATGAACCTTTTAATCGCATCAGTAAGAGACCACTGAACATGAGAAGCAGAAGTCTGGCTTTGGCGTCCTTGCATTGGTCCAAGCTTATTTCCAAGTGTAATGGATCCTGCGGGTGCCCCTGGACCTGTGGGACCTGCTTTTTTACCCAATGGGTGAAATACTTGAACAGAGTTAATCATTTGGAGGCTGAGGTTGCTGTGATGGGCTTTCACCTTTCCTTGTTCAGAAGGTTCCAATGACTTCTTGCCCTTCCCAAGGACTTCTGAATTCACTCCAGGCTGATTAGCACTTTTTCTTTTGAGAGCTTTGGGGTTATTATCAGTACCACAAGCCAGCGCTTGCTCAAAACTGAAAACGCTGGTCTGGTTCTTTGTTTTCTTCACTAGCTGCTTGATATTGCTGTTCTGTTTACGTTTGATCCCCATCTCTTGAGGTGTCTTTCGCTCAGGACTATGAGTAACTGCAGGAGTCTTTGCATTTTTAAGTTTGATCCCCATCTCCTGAGGTGTCTTCCGCTCAGGACTATGAGTAACTGCAGGTGTTTTTGCATATTTATGTTTGATCCCGATCTCCTGAGGTGTCTTCCGCTCAGGACAATGAGTAACTGCAGGAGTCTTTGCATTTTTAAGTTTGATCCCCATCTCCTGAGGTGTCTTCCGCTCAGGACTATGAGTAACTGCAGGAGTTTTTGCATATTTACGTTTGATCCCCATCTCCTGAGGTGTCTTCCGCTCAGGACTATGAGTAACTGCAGGTGTTTTTGCATATTTACGTTTGAATCCGATCTCCTGAGGTGTCTTCCGCTCAGGACAATGAGTAAGTGCAGTAGTCTTTGCATTTTTAAGTTTGATCCCCATCTCCTGAGGTGTCTTCCGCTCAGGACAATGAGTAACTGCAGGAGTCTTTGCATTTTTAAGTTTGATCCCCATCTCCTGAGGTGTCTTCCGCTCAGGACTATGAGTAACTGCAGGAGTTTTTGCATATTTACGTTTGATCCCCATCTCCTGAGGTGTCTTCCGCTCAGGACTAGGAGTAACTGCAGGAGTCTTTGCATCTTTACGTTTGATCCCTATCTCCTTAGTTTTCTTCAGTTTAGGATTAATATGAGTAACAGCAGGTGTCTTTGCATCCATTGAACCTTCACGGCTTTGCTGCATCTTTTCAGATACCTTATTGGAAATGTGGGCACCTGAGAGACAAACACGTTTCATCTTTTTTAACAGAACAGCCTCGTCACCAGATTGTGGGCCATGGGGTGACTTCCCTGGTATAGGAGCAGAAGAATGATTTACTGGCTTTGACATTGGTTTTACCTTCATTTGCAGTGCAGTTTGAGGGACTTGATCCTTTGCAGCTGAAGAAAGGATCTTTTTCTTCTTTGTTTCCACTGTGGAGCACTTTGGTACTCCCTCAGACTTTGACGGACACTCAGTCTTCACTGAACTCAGCACGTTATTACGAACCTTCTGAGCAATATGTGAGGGGGCCTTCACCTCTGAAGATCTCTTTTCCATATCTTTTAACCCACCCCTTTTCCACACTGGCACACATAACTCTTTGTTGCTTTGCACATCAATATGTAACTTTGAGAGGTGGCTCAGCTTCCGAGCTGGTTGAGTTGGGTACATTAGAGGTGGTTCACTTTTTTCATTAGCAGCAAGCTGAACTGCTCCTTGTGTAATTAAACTGGCCTGGGAAATATGTTGGGCTCCAAGCGAGGTCTGACACACTGTAACAAAATAAAAAAGGAGAATATTCAATTATCATAAATACCAACACATTGTACATAATAACACAAAGGAAGAAAAGCAAACACATGCTTAATCCCTTCAGTATTGGCGAGGACTACATACTGTAGAGTTCTATATATTTGTAACACTACAGTGGCGAATGACCGTAATTAAAGATCTTTATAACAGGTAATGGTATCGGTCAAGGAGAAGATTTTGAACAATGATTAGTAAAGATTCTCCATATCTCACCTTGTAAGTTCTGCAACACAATGCAGTGGGGAAAGGGAATGAAGCTAATTACACATGGAACTCAGTGCAAAGAACTACTGTACACAATGCAAAATTATGAGAGATATCCATGTTTTATCACAATAATGATGGTGGAGTGATGAAGACGAAGAGAAGTAGGTTTTATTGGTGGGGATATCATTAGTGATAAAGAGGGCAGATTATGATAAAAGGCCAACACGAGTTTCACAAGTCTCTGTGTGTTATTTGTCAATGGGAAAACCAATACACTACAGTAGATACTCAGTTTTGCATATTATCAATTTATGAACAAATCGGCATTCAACTTAAGGAACATCCACAAACGTTTAGCTGCAATAGCAACAACTGGGGGAAATGCTATGATTTGGGCATCTAGATCTCTCCTTTTTTGCCCCTTGTGCTCCCCCAACTGAACCTGGTTTGCCTTACCCACCTGACACTCCTCCTACTTTTACATTTTCGGCTATCCTGGTTGCTTGGGGATCAGGAGCTGCCGAATAATGAGCCAGTGGATAGGACGGTCTTGGGCTTTTCCCCCTGGGGGAGGTTATTGGCAGCCCAGTGGGTGTCTGTAAGAAGGAGCCAATCTGTGCTGTGTTGCCACCAGTTGGAGCATATTGGCCAGGAACTGGGTGGTATGTCCTATCCTGAACGTGCATTCCTCTAAGGGGTATGAATGTTGGCTGCTGAAGTTGTGCATACTGGGTGGCCATTATACAAGGCCCTATTGTAGCACGTCTTTCCAAATGTGTGTTGGGACGGAAAGTAACAGGTTGCGTTGTGGCTTCTCCCCTAACCTGTCCTGCAAATCGTGTGTATCCTCCTGTAGCAGTGTGGTAGAATCCTCCGTTCATGTCCGATACACGAGGGTAAGCGCGTGTTGCCTGTGGGATCTGCTGTAGATACATTGGTGTTCCTGCAGACCCTTGTTGCAAAATCATGCCTTGGGCCCCATGTCTGTAGACTTCTGTATTCCTCCCTACTGGGTGGAAGCTGTTGCTCCATGAAGGGTAAGCAGTGGTGACTGCAGGAGCACTGCAGGTCGGTGGAGGGTTCACAGCAGAGGAATTTAAAAACGGATCTGTAAGGAAGAAAGGTAAAAGTGAAGGGCCTGAAAAGCACATTCAAGGCACATTTCTTTAACACACGGGGACTCAACTCCAGTCATCAAGCCCCCCCCCCCCCACCCCCAACAGGTTAACTTTTCAGGATATTCCAGCATTAGCACAGGTGGCACAATCACTCAATCAGCCTCTGATTGAGTCACCTGTGCTGAAGCAGGGACTGATTGAGCGAGCTGTGCTGAAGCAGGGACTGGTTGAGCAACCTCCGCTGAAGCTGGGATATCCTGAAAGCCTGACTTTGGGGGGTTAGGACTGCTTTAACAGACCTGCTAAAAGATATTCTTGATATCAAATACATATGAAATCCATAGAGATGCTCACTTGGCTTGGTATTTTTATATTGCCTTTAAAATATTTGGGGTTTTGGTTCTTGTTTTGAATAAAGTTTTTGGTGGTCTTTGTATTGTTATGAATAGCAAGCACTAACACGGATAATGGCTTGCTGGGAAAACACATTTATTTGATTATCAATGTTACAGACGACTACTCTGATCAATAGTGGTCAGAAGCTTCAATATTTAAATACATTTTTAAGCAAGCTCCATGATTGCCTTCTATTCATAGCATTGCTATGTATTGAAACACCAGAGCACCCGTACATTTTAGCTCAATATATGGGGTTTAATATATATATATATGTATATATATATATATATATATATACATATATATATATATATACATATATATATATACATATACATATATATTAATGATTTGTTGGGATGTAATACAGACAGAAAACTATTTCTACTGTAGGTAGTTTTCAACACAAAGTGGCAACTGGCATATAAAACTTGTGCAGTCCATCACCTGCTTTCATGTCACCTATGAACACAATGACAAATATAGATGTACCATAGCTTTCGGAACTGGATCTTTAAAAATAAAAATAAAAACATAAAAATTGCCTGTTCCTACTGTGGTATTTTGTGGTAATATTATGGTGTGGTATTCTGAGACGTCTGGTATATTGAGGTATCTGGAGGAGCACTCAGGTCAGCTATATCTGTAAATCAAGTGGCAGATTCTGCCCTCGTTTTGTGGCTTTGTCTTTTTTGGGGCCTATGTATTACTGTAGAGTAGTGGTTTCCAACCTTTTTTTGGTTCAGGAACCCTATGTGAAATTCTGAGGGACCCCAACCCTCTCTAACAGTGAGTCTAAGATGAGATGCATTGTAATATACCCCAACCCTATCTAATAGCGCTTCTGAGATCAGATGCATTGTAAGGAGCCCCAACCCTCTCTAATAGCGCTTCTGAGATCAGATGCATTGTAAGGAACCCCAACCCTCTCCAATAGCACGTCTGAGATAAGATGCATTGTACTGTAAATTCTTCTGTATTAAGTACAATTTTAAAATGACCTGAAAATTACAGCGAACCCTTTAGGGATGCCCGGGGAATCCTAGGGTTCCTAGGATCCGTGGTTGAAAAACACTGCTGTAGACAATAATTTAAGGATATGTCTGAAAGTAGTCGAACATTACACCCCACGGTGTAGAATTGGTCCAATAGTTATTGACCTAAACTTAGGGCAAGGAAAAAGCATGCCTTATACATAACTAATCCTACTGTATACACTAAGGTTCCTGTGTCTTTTTTGACTATCCCATAGATCCCATAGATGTTTATGTATACGTTATGTATTTACATTTATGTATACAGTACATGTGTTCTTTTCTATACATTACTGTTAAATCATTTAAGATTTTGAATTACAAGCCAGATATAAAAGTAAATACAATAAAACAAATTTGTGTGTATGTATCTATAATAAACCAGTTTTGACATTTATAAAAAAAAATAGTATCCAATAAAGGCCAGGTACCTAACCCCCCTGGGTGTTGTCTACCTCCGTCCTCCCCCCTGCCCCCCCACCCCATCCGTCTTCTTTCTCCCATCCATTGATAGGAGTCATGTTATCTGTTCTGTACCCCATAAAACATTGTGAAAGTAAACAGTTCAGAAATATAGATATTATCCATTTCTTTTTGGGTATATAAAGGTCACGTTGCTTCCTACCTGCCATGATACAGAGTTAAGGTGGAGATAATTAGTCTCTCCGTACAGCGCCACACTTTTCCTATCTCTGAGATGTCCACAAAACTAACGATTTCCTTCGGGAACTAATTCAAGTCACGCACAAACAAGTTTACATTTGTGTATTTATCTCAGTCTCTAAGGCGATTCCATGATGTCATTACAGAACACTGCTGCTGGCATCTCCTAGGAGGCTCAATGATGCTGTCTCGTGATGTCATAGTAGAGAAATCAGCTACTGTTGACATTTAATTTCAAGTGGTTGAGAAGTGGTTAACTTGAGTAGCAGTCATAAAATCACAGCTGCTGTGATACATTGTATTACATACATTGGGTGACACAAGTACACATATGGACAGTGCCACTGACAGCAGTGGGATCAACATACTGTATCACTGGGTTCAAATGCATTGACTTCATGGCAAGATAAAGTATCATCCCCTTATGTATGTCACATGTAAAATGCTGAGAAGTTACTGTGTATGTCAAACAGAATAAATAACACCACCTGCACGGATACAATCAGTCATTTGTCAGATTCTACTAAGGCCAGGCTCAGTATTTCTCCTTTTTAAACACATTTGAAGCTCTCTGGGGTCTATGTATCAATGCAATTTTGGAGCAAAACCCTGCACTTACTGTATTTACTGTATCTAAGCATTTTGCTCCAAATTCTGCCCCATCTTCCTCAGCTTGTACATTGGGGAGAGTCAGTAGGAGGAGTTGGGGAGAAGTTACATGGTGCACAGATTATAATGAGATGTATCACAGTCTGCGTCTGTCCCAGCATGCACCTTGGGGAGAGTTGGAGGTGTTGGGGGGGAGTTATATGGCACACAGATTATAATGAGATATATCACAGTCTGCGTCTCTGCCCCAGCATGCACCTTGGGGAGAGTCAGTAGGAGATGTTTGGGAGTAGTTACATGGTGCACAGATTATAATGAGATGTATCACATTCTTCCTCTCTGCCCCAGCATGCACCTTGGGGAGAGTCAGTAGGAGGAGTTGGGGAGAAGTTACATGGTGCACAAATTATAAGGAGATGCATCACATTCTGCGTCTCTGACCCAGCATGCACCTTGGGGAGGAGTTACATGGTGCACAGATTATAATGAGATGTATCACAGTTTGCGTCTCTGCCCCAGCATGCACCTTGGGAAGAGTCAGTAGGAGGAGTTGTGGAGGAGTTACATGGTGCACAGATTATAATGAGATGTATCACATTCTGCGTCTGTCCCAGCATGCACCTTGGGGAGAGTCAGTAGGAGGAGTTGGGGAGGAGTTACATGGCACACAGGTTATAATGAGATGTATCACAGTCTGCGTCTCTGCCCAAGCTTGCACCTTGGGGAGAGTCAGTAGGAGGAATTGCGGGAGGAGTCACATGGCGCACAGATTATAATGAGATGTATAACATTCTGCGTCTCTGCCCCAGCTTGTACCTTGGGGAGAGTCACTAGGAGGAGTTGGAGGGAGTTACATGGTGCACAGATTATAATGAGATTTATCACATTACTGTATGCGTCTCTGCCCCAATTTGCACCTTGGGGAGAGTCAGTAGGATGAGTTGGGGGGAGTTACATGGCGCACAGATTATAATGAGATGTATCACATTCTGCGTCTCTGCCCAGCTTGCACCTTGGGGAGAGTCAGTAGGAGGAATTGGGGGAGGAGTTACATGACGCACAGATTATAATGAGATGTATAACATTCTGCGTCTCTGCCCCAGCATGCACCTTGGGGAGAGTCAGTAGGAGGAGTTGAGTGGAGTTACATGGTGCACAGATTATAATGAGATGCATCACATTCTGCGTCTCTGCCCCAATTTGCACCTTGGGGAGAGTCAGTAGGATGAGTTGGGGGGAGTTACATGGTGCACAGATTATAATGAGATGTATCACAAGTTGCATTTCTCTTGATACTTTTTTATAACCTTTTATTTGCCCAAAACAATCCTCCATAAGTCTAACATACCACGTCAGAAGTAAGAAACTGTTCTTACAGTATATATGCTGCGGCTCTGCTCCAAAAAATAGAGCCATGCGTCTAAACACAATTACTCTATGTTGCTCCATAGACCCTTTATGTCCTAATTCCAGCACTAGGGAAGTGTTCAACTCCATTCAAGGGCAGTCTAAACTAAACTACTACTTTGGTACAGCACTGCACTTTGCTTTAATGCTTCAGACATACGCATTATGGGTATTGAATGGGCCCCCCTGCTTATTTGTGGGGGGATAGAGATGAGTCTTTAACAAAGAGAGTGCTACTGGATCTATGTTCTATATACAGTGACACCTCGCGGCCTTAATTACAATTTATTTTGGGATGTTTTTTGTCAGTACACTAAAACCTCCTCTTGGATAGACACAGGGGGATATTCTAGTAGCTGGGAGTTGTGCAAAAGCGTGCAGAAAGAGCCTTATCCGATTGGATTTCTAGAACAGCGGTGCGCAAACTGGGGGTGGGGGCGTGAGACTGCCGGCGGGGGGGGCGCTTTCCGAAGGCACTTAAAACCTTCACTTACCTAGGCTCCGGCGGCTTCCTTTCTGCATCGCCATGGCAACGCAGTGTCAAAATGACGCCGCGAGGTCATGTGACGTCACGTTGCTATGGCAACGTGACAGCATGACGCTGGAGCGCAGGTGAGTGGGGGTTAGGGTGGGCGCGGGAGTGAGGGGACCGCCGGGAAAAAAGTTTGCGCCCCCCTGTTCTAGATTATAGATCCTTTCACTCCCCCGTCTCATCCTCTCACTCCCCCTTCTCATCCTCACTCCCCCCTCCTCATCCTCGCACTCCCCTCTACTCATCCTCTCACTCCCCCATCTCATCCTCACTCCCCACTCCTCATCCTCGCACTCCCCCTCCTCATCCTCACACTCCCCCCTCCTCATCCTCGTCTCACACACCCCCTCCTCATTCTCTCACCCACCCATCCTCATCCTCTCTCACTGTCCTCATCCTCTCACTCCCTCCTCATCCTCACACACCCCCTCCTCATCTTCTCACCCTCTCATCTTCTCACCCCCTCCTCATCATCCTCTCACTCACCCCTCCTCATCCTCTTACTCCCCCCTCCTCATCCTCTCTCTCCTCTCCTGCTCATCCTCTCTCTCATCTCCTGCTCATCTTCTCACTCCCCACTCCTCATTCTCTCACTCCCCCCTCCTCATCCTCCCCCCTCCTCATCCTCTCACCCCTGCCCCCTGATCAGCCTCTCACTCCCCCCCTGCTTATCCTCTCATGTCTCCCCCTCATCCTCTCACTCCCCCACTTAGTTAAAAATTGGCCAGAGTTCGGGCCCAACTTCTGCGTATGGTTGCTGGGCCTCCGATTTGTGCCAGGCCTCTGCTGCACCGATCCTCACCGGTCCGTGTCGGAAGGAGGAATTGTGTGTAATTGTAATAGTGTGTGTTCTGGGGGGCAGAATTGTGTGTGTGTGTGTGTGTGGGGGGGGGGGGGGGAATTGTGTGTTGTCAGTGGGGCGGGGGGTTCAGTGTGAGGAGGGGGAGATTGAGTGAGAATATGGTGACATTGAGTGATAGCTGAGGGGAGAGTGTGAGAGATGGGGGAGTGAGCGAGAGGGAGGGAGAAAGAGAGAGAGAGGGGGTGGTGGGGGAGTGAGTGGAAGTGTGAGAAATAAAAAGATAGAGATGGGGGGTAAGAGTGTAAGATTGGGAAAGAGAGAGGAGAAGAAGAGAGAGGGGAGGGGAAGAGTGAGACAGGGGAAGAGAAATACATTGAGGAGGGAGGTGTGAAAATGGGGGAGGAAATAGAGGGGGAGGAGAAATAGAAGGGAAATAGAGGGGGGAGCAATAGAGAGGGAGCAGAAATAGAGGGTGAGAGGGTGAAGAAATGTGTAAGAAGAAGAGGGTGGGGGCTCACATGGCCACTGACACGGTGGGCACTGATGGAGACTCTAGTCCTGGGCCATGGGAAAGCTGTCGGTGGCCCTGGGGACATTCGCCATTCAGCTGGAGACGAGAGAGTGAGAGGGGACAAGGGGAGGGAGAGATCCAACCAAGTGACTTACACTATATACCTCCCCAAACACTCATACAATACGTGGAGAGATACCTGTGCACAAAGATAAACTGACTCTCTGTCCAGCAAATCCCATATTTAAGTGTGTGTGTTGTGTGTGTGTGTGTGTGTGTGTGTGTGTGTGTGTGTGTGTGTGTGTGTGTGTGTGTGTGTGTGTGTGTGTGTGTGTGTGTGTGTTTGTGCGGCGAATTAAAAATAAGGTGGAGGAAGGGTAGACCAAAAAGGAGTATGTATCCCAAATAAATTCTAGGCTGCTGTAGCTCTATACCCTCTAACAGGGCAGGTAAGTATATGCAATGATACAGTGTATGGTTTCTAAATGTTGTATTGTATTGTATTGTATGTCATGTCTTTATTTATATAGTGCCATTAATCTACATAGCGCTTCACAATAGTAATACACGTGGTAATCGAATAAATAACAGATAATATAAATAACAGATCATGGGAATAAGTGCTTTAGACATAAACATAACATTAAGGAAGAGGAGTCCCTGCCCCGAGGAGCTTACAATCTAATTGGTAGGTAGGGAGAACGTACAGAGACAGTAGGAGGGTAGTAAATGTTTCTAAATGTTTGACACAGTGTGTAGCACTGACATGTGAAAGGAGATACAATATTGCCAAAAGGGCAACTCAAACAATGCCAGCAGCGAGGGTTCCCTTTACACTGCTACAGCACTGTACACACCTATGCATTTCAACAATTTCCAAATGAGACATACAGTACAGCACCGTACAGCAGCACAGCACGCAAATGCATGTACTTTAAATATGCAATTTTACTATCACTGCGCGCGCACAGACTGTGTACTGACGTAGGTTGAACCGCGAAGGTATTAGACTTCAAAGACAACAGCTCGCAAACGCCCCCATGAGTTTTTACACGGCATTGCAGTATTGCAGACAGCGAGAATAACATGCTTAAATCACGGGCGCGAAAATAACGCAATTCACTCCGGGCGAAAACGACACAAAACCGCACATAACCGGGATAATCTGAAATTCGCGGAGCTAGCCGAGTTAGAATAAAGGCTGTCGCCACTGTACAGTAACAATACTGACTAGCAAAATTATATCAAATTATATGTAATAGTACAAAAAACATAGGCAACTTCATGAATAATGTAGCTTCAATATATATCCCTGTAAAAAAAATTTAAAAAAATATATATATATATATATATATATATATATATATATATATATATACAGTATATATATATATATATATATATATATATACAGTATATATATACACACACACACACACACACACACACACACACACACACACACACACACATAAAATGGTGTGCTGTCTCCTTCCCTGGTCGTTTGATTTTGTTGAAGTATCTCTTTTATATAATTAGTATGATATGCAAATAAAGTAACCACATGTCCTGTGTATAAAAGTCTCTTTCCCCGAGTCCCAGATAAAGCAGAGGAAGTGACTCTGTCCCCTGCAGGAGCTGCTCACCCCCTGACACTCCCACACTGCCCCCAAACTCTGCAGATATGGAGACTTTTCTCAGGCTGGGATTATTCGTTTCATGTTTAACAGGTAACATTTCCCAGGAGACATGTCACACAAGAGCAGGATAACATGTCATTTAAATGATTAATGTCCCTGAGGTCACACGTCTGTAGAAGTGTCCTTGTGTCACTGTGTGTGTCTCTTTCAGGAGCTCAGGCTGAAGTCTGTGAGTAAGATCATAGTAACACAGCTGGATCTCTGTAACATTTCCCTCTCTGTTTGCAGGTGTCACCTCCCAAATCTCCCTGGTGGAGTCTGGTCCTAGGGGTTGTGAAGCCAGCAGAGACTCTGACACTGACCTGTAAAGTGACCGGTGCCTCCCTCACTGACAGCGCTAAGCTATGGTCAGTGCAGTGGGTCCGGCAGCCGGCAGGGAGAGGGCTGCAGTGGTTGGGAGGAATATGGTATGATGCTAGTACACACTATGCCCAGTCTGTGCAGGGACGTGTGACAGTGACAAGAGACATCAATAAAGGAGAAGTGTATTTAAAGTTCACTGGAGTGAAACCAGAAGACACCGCCATGTATCACTGTGCTAGAGAAACACAGTAACAATATCTCACAGACCTTTCATACAAAAACATTTCTGCAAATAACACTATATCACCACTAGAGGGCAACAAAACCTTCCTGTTTCGGTGTATCTGTCTCCCAAACTGGGGCTAAAACTGCAGCAAATGTATCACAGAAAAGGGAAGTGGCTGAGAGCGATGTGCAGTATACAGGTACTGTAGCAAGACCCAATACAGGGAGTGAAACGGCTTTAAGTTTATAAAGAGGTATAAACATTTTTCAAGGGGACATTTAAATAATATTACTGAAACTGAAATACATTATAAAATGTCTCACAGACTATTACATTCAAAATCATCATATTTCACCTTTTCTTTTTTATGACATGACTTAACATAAATGTATGGATTGAGGAGAGAAAGAGGTGGCCCAATTAAGGTCATAAAAAGTACAGGTGCAGCTGGCTGTTGTCGACCACATCTCGGGCCAATCTCGCTGCCGTCTTTCGTGTTCGTCACGTGATTTAATCAATCATCCTCGCGTGAAGTTGTCAATCCCACATTTGTTTACCTGTAGATGATTACCTGAATTCTGATTTGTGTGGTTTAAGTTCGACGTGTGTCCGCCAGATGGCAAAAGTAAATGTCTTTACATTTAAAGTAGTCAATGTCCAGGTGTCTTCATACCAGATAAAAAGAGTGGACATTACAGTAATACATTGTTAAATTACCTTTGTTACTGAAGATGTTATCTGTAAGGAATCCGTTCCTGGTTTTGCCTGGAGCTCACTCATGCAGAGTTGGTGAGCTCTCAGACACACCTTCCCTAGGATTTGCAAGCACTTTCACCTGTGCTTGCAATCACTGCAGCTCTGTCTCTCTGATCTGGCATTGGAGGAATTCCCACACACCCCTGTCTTGGGATTGGCTATCTGCCCTTCTTATACTGGCCTCTCCCTTTGACTCATTGCTGAGCATAACCCAAGATTCACTTGGATGTAACTGTGTTTGCCACAAGCTACTTTGCCTTAGCCTTGCCTAGTTCATGAAACCTACTGCATTCACCCCAGACAGGGGTCTGCTATTTGGTTCCTGTACTGAAGCACTGGATCTCCAGTGCTAGTCTTGCCTTGCTCCAGAGACCTGCTGCATTCACTCAAGGCAGAGGTCTGCTATTTGGTTCCTGTACTGAAGCACTGGATTCCCTGTGCTAGACTTGCCTTGTTTCAGAGACCTGCTGCATTCACCCCAGGCAGAAGCCTCCTTCCCGGTTCCTGTGCTGAAGCGCTGGATTCTTAGGGCCAGCCTTGCCTTGCTCCGGAGACCTGCATTCTCCCCTTGCAGAGACCTTATTATGGGTCGCTCCCGCTCCTCGCACAGAGGCCATTCCCGCGCTTCAGCTGCTACGCCGAAGCTGTGTGCTCCTGACTTCCCGTTGCCGAACTCCAACCTGGACATCGACTACCCTACCGTCTCCAACCCTGACCCTGGCGTGTCAATGAATTACCCTGGCCTCTCCAACCCTGACCCTGCTACGAATTACTACGAACTGCGCAATCCAGAACCGGCTTCGTGGTCTGAGGTCGGTGTATTCACATCCCCACCTCAGCCCCGCGGTCCGGTCCCGGTTTATGGCGAGCTTGTCCGTTACAGTATGCTCAGTCTCACAAACTCGGACCGCCCTGTGGTGAGGGTAGGACTGTTCCTGTCTGAAATACTGTCTGAAGACCGTTTCCTGTTTGAAATAATGCCCCCGCCTGTAACCTTATTTCTGCAGCAATCATTTTAATGCGTTTATTTTTACTTCATATTTTGTTTTCTTACACATATTTTCCAATGGAAACACTGCAATCCCTGGTAATTCTCTTTTTATCAGTGATTTAATCAAATTGTCTATAAAATTATGTGTAATAAATAAGGGAACAAGCTGCGTGTTACATTCTCAGCTCACTCTGCCAGTCAGTATTCACTTTTACATCTGATATTATTCTAGCCCCGCCTCTGTCCCAACCTCTATCCTCACCTCCATCCCCACCTCTATCTCCACCTCTATCCCCACCTCTCTATCCGCACCTCTATCCCCCCCTCTATCCCCCCCTCTATCCCCACCTCTATCCCCACCTCTATCCCCACCTCTATCCCCACCTCTATCCCCACCTCTATCCTCACCTCTATCCCCCACCTCTATCCTCACCTCTATCCCCACCTCTATCCCCACCTCTATCCTCACCTCTATCCCCACCTCTATCCTCACCTCTATCTCTCAGTGTGTATGTAAATCCGCTTCCTGTTTATTACCTGATATTAGCACAAGGGTCGGATCTGCAGCAGCCTGAGCAGAGGGAGAAACAGAGACTGGGTGTGTGATTCTCTCCTGGGATAAATAGGAAGAATCTCCTCTCATTACTTTGTGTTCTGTCCTCAGTACAATGTGACTGTTATTTGCACATTGTGTGAGTAAGTTCATAGTAACACAGCTGGAGATCTGTAACACTCACTCTCTGTTTGCAGGTGTCACCTCCCAAACCTGTTATTATTCTGCTCTTTCCTGGGACACAAATGCAGTTATTATCAGGGTGACCCCTCGGGTGACTGAGCTGTCACATTCACACCCTTTCAGGGCCACAAAGAGGGACATGTATTCCATGTAAACTGGAGCAAATCTGGGATTTCTATGTAAAACTCCTCAGTCCCGGTCTATGCTGGATTCATTTTGTTATTTAAGATGTAATAATCTGAACCAAACAAAGCAAGTTATTCATGTTAATAGCGGCTCTTTCTCTGCTGGTTCATTAAACAAACCGCTTGTTCCCCATTGATCAGTGAAGTCATTTTAATTACTAGATGTTTATATACAATGGATTTTTATTCTGGTGATAATTTCCCCATCTTTAGTCTGCAGGCTGTGACATGGGTCCAGTTTATCACTAAAGCAAATGTGATATTTCCAGGGGAAAAAGGTTCAGCTCTTTTCATTTGAGGGACAAACATTACAAGACACGTCCTGCCCGATGAGAAAGAAGATGGACCTGGTAATCTTCCAATAATAACATCAGCTACAATGTAGCAAAGTATTATTAGAGCTGTAAATAAAAGAAATTAATAGATTGAGTTAGAAATTATACAAATGTGTGAAATAGTCAGTTTCATTATATATGCAAATGATTTATGCAAATGATGAACTTCATCTTCCTCTGTGAAATATTGAAAGACTTTTACCTGCTCTTGGACATCAGACTGAGAAGAGGAATCTGTGTATCAGCAACATGTGCATCTTCTTCCTTGTACTCTGTGTAATCCCAGCTCTGCCGTGTAAGTGGGAACCAGGACTGCACCCTTATACTCTCCTATAGTCTGTGTGCACTTGTGTGTAATGTTCCTGTCTCCCCTTTTCAGGTGTCCACTCACAGATGTCACTGTCACTCTCCGGACCTTTGTTATTGAGACCCTCAGACTGACCTGTAAGGTGACCGGTGTCCCAATCACTGATGGAAGTAAGATCCACTCTGCGGACTGGGCCAGGCAGCGGACAGGGGACACCCTGGTTTTCTTGGCTCACCTTAATCATGCACAAGGCTCGGCCTTCAACCCGACCCTCCGGAGCAGGTTTTCTCTGTCCAGAGACACCACCAAGAATGAGGTGTATCTGGAAATGACCGTAATGAAAGTAGAAGACACAGCCACATATTACTGTACCAAGAGCCACAGTGATGTAACCAGTAACACATACTGCTGCTGTATTGCATGGCTATATCCCAGGAGGATACATCTGTAACTGATAAAGGAAATAGCAATAATAAAGATACAAAGTAACGGAACCAATATACAACGTAGATTTATCTGGCAGTGAAGAGGTTAAACCCCGAAGACAGATTTCTGGATCAGACACCTCCCAATAACAATATCAATATGAACACAAACCTAATACAGTTTCATAAGAAAAATAAAGAATAAAACAAACTGCCTAAAAATCCCAAAGAAATTCTGGTCCCGTCTAGTTAAGGAAACCAGAGGGAAAAGGACCCCTGTGTGGCTCTCTGTCACCTTGTGAGATGATTTGATTAAAACTTTTTGATTGTATTAGGAACACGTTAAATCAATGGGGTTTAAAATAAGAATTAAATAAATTGTAAACGCTGTGTAAACTCTTAGGGTATAATAAAACCTATAAAGAGTAATGTACTAACCAGTGTTGGATTTCCAGTGTTATGTGGATTCACTGACCCTAGTGACACTTGTATAAAGACATCTCCTAGGGAATGTCTGTGTGAGGGAAGAATTGTAGGAAACCTTAAATGTAGTGTCACAGTAATGTTAAAGTACATGTAGGTGCACCAACACCAGAGAACCTAGCACACAGCTCATATATGTTGCAGCCAAGTGCCCAGATGATAGTTGTTGATAACAATCCTGATAGGTTGTGCACCACTACAGACCACGGACTGTGTAGATTATATGATTAGAGTGGTATTAGTAAATATGTCCGTGAGTATATTTAACACAAGATGTCGTGTGAGCTGAAGATCTGAAGTTAGCAGATCTATGGCTGATACTGGTACTTTAATCCTTGTAAACTGTGTAGCAATATGACACTGCTGAGACTCCTAGAGTGACCAGGTAAGGAGATCTCAGCTAGGTAGTACACAGTGTAGGATTAATGACAGGCTTGTCCTAGGACTAAAGCCTTAATCCTAATACAGTAAGTGTTAAACCTTTTCCATATAAGGTAGTGTACTGACACCTCAGAATCAATAAGTTATATAGATTGCTTCTGAGAGGGACACCATACAACTACATAGTATACTTAAATAGCCCTAGGTGTTCTAATATGTAGATTGGGATACATAGTTTGTAGCTGAGGTTTGTCTGTCCCTGTTAATACAGCTCAACCCTGTTATAGCGCGATCCGCTATAACGCGGATCAGCATATAACGCATTTTGAGCGTGGTCCCTGAATATTTTTTAAAAAATAATATTTTTTTTGCACACACACTGCACACACTCACAGCACACTGCACACACTCACAGCACACTGCACACACTCACAGAACACTGCACACACTCACAACACACTGCACACACACTCACAGCACACACTCACAGCACGGTGCACACACTCACAGAACACTGCACACACTCACAACACACTGCACACACACTCACAGCACACACTCACAGCACGGTGCACACACTCACAGCATGGGAACAAACGAAGAATAGGGGGAGCAGGAGGTTAGAGGGAAAAGAACACAAGCCTTCAGTCACAGTAATCAAATAGCTAATCAAAAACCTTGCAAAACCTTACAAAAAATGGACGTGGGGTATATTAATAAGATAATCAGGTAAATGAATACTCACACGGCCCTGTGTGAGTAAAAGTATATAGGGGTATCTTGTAGCTGCTGCTTCTTGTTAACCCAGAAGGTTTAATTGAAGTGGTGGATGGGATCAAGGAGAGAAATATAAATACAACTTACACGGCAATGTGTAAGCCCAATCCTTGAAAGGTATCTGTGGGGTACCTCTAGTTGACTTATCCGTGGTACAGTGCACACATCTGCTGGCAGGCAGGGTGTTGAATGGGGTATCCCCTTCACTGTCTTTTCGTTTTAGTCCTCCTTCCCTCTCCGGTTCAGCAAGCAATGGTGGGTGAAGTAAGGCAACAGCAGGGGGTCAGTAGTGTCTTTAAAATTTGCTGATTTATTTGAACACTAAAAACAACATTAAATGGCACTCACATGAAAAATAACAAAACCCTGCGTTCCCGCTGCCGTGGTGGCAAGCCGCCTCTCATCTGCACTTTCTTCCGCGTCCGGAATCAGAGGTGATGGAAGCCTCTCGTGCGGCTGTGTCTGCAGCTTGCTTCCACTGACTACGGAAGCCTCAAATGTCCAAAAAGGTATGGTGGAATAGAGCAACGCGTTTCGCCGTGAAAAACGGCTTCCTCAGGCTCAAAATGTGCTGCAGTGAGGGTCTCCTTAACTTATATAGACCCTAGTTAGTGTTTATTGGTAATGATTTGGTAATAAGCATTTATACTGTCCTCCTTCACATAATAGACTCTATGTAACACTTATGCTCCCTATCTGATATACAGAGACGCTGCTTTGACTCACAGTGCACAATACCAATGGAATCTCTTTCCTCCACTACTTAGTCATATACATACAATAGATTAAATCTTAATTATACTTCCATTCAGGTGCAAACACCTCCAAAAATCACTTAAAACTCTACAAGTTAAAGTTAAATTATAATTGTCCCATACAATCATTACTTTAAAAAGAACTTAAAATTTGCTTAAAATATTATTCATTACAAAATCAGATTTATTCTACTTCTAAAATATACTTTCCTTTTAAATAAATTTAAACCTACACCTATTACAACATTTATTACATTACAACGTATCCATAAAATGTGTATATCACTACTATATTATTAAATAAAACATAGTCCTACTAAATATCCTATTCAAAAAGTTAAAATATTAACAACTTAACAATTAAGCTCAAAAAAACAGTAATCCATACGTATGGACGTCAGGACAAAGATATTTGGGAACTTGGCTATTTGATGGTTATCCATGTATCTAGAATCAAAAGAAATGGGGTGATGAAATCAAAATCAATATAAATATCAATATAAAAATATCTTAAAACCCCTTACTTTATGGCGAAACCTATTCTCAGAAAAAGATCAAAAAAAGATCAAAAACTCATAGCGGGGGTTATGTATTTGTATCTTATTGCACTCTCATTTACACAAACGCAGCGATGTCCAAATCTACATTCAGACCATTGGGGTTTAAGGTTTTCATCTGGTAAATCCAAAACGTCTCCCTTTGGCGTAGACGTTGTAGTCTATCCCCCCCCCCCCCCCCTCCAGTTCTCTGCGACCATTTCTATTCCCCTATAGGTCAAACCTGTAGGGTCACCCCCATGCACTGAACTAAAATGCAACGGCACACTATGTGTTGCCAGTTTCCTCCTAATGTTGCCTATGTGTTCCAGTATGCAGACCTTTAGACTTCTCACGGTCCGGCCCACATACTGGAGACCACACGGGCATTCCAGCAAATATACACCGAAAGTGGTCTTACAATTGATAAGTTGTTTGGTTTTAAAGGATCTTTTTGTTATCGCCGAGGTGAAATCTGTTTTCTCTCGTGATGCATATTTACATGCTTTACAGTTGAAGCAGTTGTAAAAGCCCACTGGTTTGGGTAACCAGTTGGTACTTTGCTCCACAGCCTCCCTCCTATAAACACTCGGGACCAATTGCATCTTGATGTTGTTAGCCCGTTTAAAGATCACCCGTGGGGCTTCTGGTAGGTGGTCCCTCAAAACTATATCTTTTCGCAAAATGTGCCAATGTTTCTTCAAGATGTTACAGATCTTATTGGCTTCACTATTATAGCGTGTAATGAAAGGTACTTGGAATTCCTTATTTCCTACCTTGGGTTTTGGCCTCAGTAATTCCTCCCTCGGTAGTCCTATTGTTTTTGTTAAGGCCTCCTCAATAGCTTCCAAATCATAATCTCTCTCCTCAAACTTTCTTTTTAAAATATCAGCTTGTTCCCTAAACACCTCCACCTCTGTGCAGTTCCGCCTGATCCTGCGTAGTTGACCATAGGGTATATTCTTTAGCCATTTTGGATGGTGGTAGCTATTATTTAAAATGAAATTGTTCGCATCAACCTCTTTAAAAAATGTCTTAGCTTTCATTTGGTTGTTCTCTATATAAATTGTCAAATCGAGGAAGTTGATGTTCGTGGAAATAATCTCCAATGTAAAAGATAGATTCACCCGATTCTTATTGATATAACTCAAAAAAAGGGTCAAATCTTCTTTAGTTCCACGCCATATGAAGATCACATCATCGATGTATCTTCTCCATAGGACTAGGTTTGCTCCAAAGGGGTTACCTGACCAGATGTTCTTCTCTTCCCAGTGTGACATAAAGATATTTGCGTAACTGGGAGCAAACCTAGTCCCCATGGCGGTTCCACATTTTTGTAGGAACATGGAGCCATCAAACCAAAATAGGTTGTGCTTTAAAATAAACTCTATTCCGTCCATCAGGAAAGCTTTCTGCTCATGTGGGATAATGGGGTCTCCTTCCAAAGCGTCCCTCACTGCCTCACACCCATCTTCATGTCTGATTGAGGTGTAGAGTGAGGTCACGTCGCAGGTTCCCAATAAAAACTCTTCCTGCCAATGTATCTCAGATAGAACCCCTAGCACCTGTAGGGTGTCTTTTAAATATGATCTGGCGTTAGTGGCATACTTTTGGAGGTAAATGTCTACATACTGTACTCTGAAAAGTTTTGTGTTAATGACCCAATGCCCGAGATGATTGGTCTTCCCGGGGGTCCTAGACGGTTCTTATGGATCTTGGGTAAGAAGTAAAACATTGCTTTCACTGGTTGGGATTTCAGTAGATATAAGTATTCCTTCTCACCCAAGATTCCTACCTCCTTCGCCTCTATCAGGATATTTAACAATTCTTCCTGGAATGTTTTAGAAGGGTCTTTATCTAATTTCTGATAAGTTATATCATTCAAAATGCGTAGTGCTTCTGTGTGGTAGTAACGTGTGTCCATTACTACCACTCCTCCCCCTTTATCTGCCGGTTTTATAGTAATGCTTCTGTCTTCCGCCAATGATTTCAAAGCTTCCCTTTCTTCCTTTCTCAAATTAAGCGATTTTTAAAGACACTACTGACCCCCTGCTGTTGCCTTACTTCACCCATCATTGCTTGCTGAACCGGAGAGGGAAGGAGGACTAAAACGAAAAGACAGTGAAGGGGATACCCCATTCAACACCCTGCCTGCCAGCAGATGTGTGCACTGTACCACGGATAAGTCAACTAGAGGTACCCCACAGATACCTTTCAAGGATTGGGCTTACACATGGCCGTGTAAGTTGTATATATATTTCTCTCTTTGATCCCATCCACCACTTCAATTAAACCTTCTGGGTTAACAAGAAGCAGCAGCTACAAGATACCCCTATATACTTTTACTCACACAGGGCCGTGTGAGTATTCATTTACCTGATTATCTTATTAATATACCCCACGTCCATTTTTTGTAAGGTTTTGCAAGGTTTTTTATTAGCTATTTGATTACTGTGACTGAAGGCTTGTGTTCTTTTCTCTCAAACCTCCTGCTCCCCCTATTCTTCGTTTGTTCCCATGTTTATCAAGGGTTTGGATACCCCTTTCTGGGGATGAGCAGAGGAACTAAGATCTATGAATTTCACTGCGAAAGACCACATTCATTGGTTCTAATAAGGTATCGTATTGTACCCTCCACCCTGATCTAATATCCTAAAGATAAGCGCTCCGGATTTTTGCTTGCACCTCATCCACACTTTCCCTTACCGGTAGCTGCATAGCCTTGACTTTTAGTTCAGGGTTTCAATTATGTCTGACATGGAGGTGGTGGACATTAACGCCACTGCCATGGAATGCTTAATTGAGACAGAAATTACTCAGAGTGTATTTGAAAAAAGAGCACTTAGAAGTAATGACATGGAGAGTAGATTAAGCATTAAGGAAGAAACTAAGGTTGAAGATATAGTCAAAACAGAATTTGAGAAATTGGATAAGGCAATGAAAAAAGAAATAAGAATCATATTAGATCGCTCGAGAGTATTCAAACCATCATCATTCGATCTGGTGGAGATTGAGTATACCTGTATGTGGGAAAAAATCTTAGACACATGCAGTATAGATCTAATGAATTTATTAATCTCGCATCATGATATAACCTTGCAAAATTTGGATGCTGAGATTAATCAGATTAGAACCATTCTAGAAGCTCTTATGGAGCGTCCCTCTTTTAATACCCTGAATCAAAACCTCTCGAAGGAATTAGATACACTAGAGAGGAATATACTTGTGAATAAGAACAAAAAATTTATAAGGGATGAGGAAGATTACAAAGAAGGGAAGCAGAGGAAATGGGATAAATCTGCAACAAGAGAACAGAAAAACAGGGACAGGAGTAACTCCAACCCTGGGAGAGAAAGGAGATCATCACAGAATCCCCCAGAAAGTTAAAAAAGCCCCAGTAAAAAGAGTCCACCGAAAACTGTAAATAATCCCCCCAAAACAACAAAAAAAACAGAGGAAAAAGGGAATGGGAAATATGGGTGGAAAAGGACAGAAACCACAAAACAGGGACAAGGTCAGAGACCCTTATCCCACAAAAAGCAATCAGTCCGAGAGCTTTGCCCGATATGAAAGGGATTATAGAAGAGGGACGGATCATAGGTATCACACCCATTATGATAAAAGAGACCAATACGAACCAAGTTACACTAGGGGGAACAATTACTATAAGCATGAATGGCGAGATAGAAGGGAGAGATCACCAAGATGGGAACGGTCACCAAGGCGGGAGAGAACCAACCAGGAGGTCTAGGGAGGAGAGGTCAAAGGAAAGACACGAAAATAGAAGAGAGAGGGGAATATAGAGATACGAGGTATGAACATGCCCCCCAGAGAAGCCCCATCTGGGAACGAACAGATAGGAACAAATTGGGGGTGTCTTTTTTAGACCAGGCACTGAAATCACCAGTCATAACACAGAACAAGTACTCTATTCTGGACGACCCAGGGATATCAGGATCAGTGGAGGGGAAAGGAAGAAAAAGAGGCAGAGAGGGACAAGGGGAGGAGGAAAATGCAGGAAACAAAAGGACAATGCGTTAAGTAGCATTTTTAACCTCAGCTCGAAAGTTCTTAATATGGCACAGGAGAAAGTGTTGGCGAAGGGATTAAACTTTGCACCATCTAGAGGCCCAAGTGGCTTCGATCTATTTGTGGATGCGCAGAAATATCTACGCCAATTAACCGTGAAACGTTTTTTTCTAAATAAAAACGTGGTAACACAAAAAACAGGTCAGGATTTAGGCATTAAAGTAGAAACAGATGAGGTCCAGATTATACAAGACAGATTTGTCCATTCGTCACTAAAAAGTAGGTCACATTTCTACCCTAGCCATTGCAAAGGACAGTTTCTAGAAGTCTTCAACCAACTTGTCATGGATGACTTTGAGAAACTGGCAAATAAGCAGAATAGGCAGCACGATAATTTGAGAAAGAAAGAAAGGGAAGCTTTGAAATCATTGGCGGAAGACAGAAGCATTACTATAAAACCGGCAGATAAAGGGGGAGGAGTGGTAGTAATGGACACACGTTACTACCACACAGAAGCACTACGCATTTTGAATGATATTACAACTTATCAGAAATTAGATAAAGACCCTTCTAAAACATTCCAGGAAGAATTGTTAAATATCCTGATTGAGGCGAAGGAGGTAGGAATCTTGGGTGAGAAGGAATACTTATATCTACTGAAATCCCAACCAGTGAAAGCAGTGTTTTACTTCTCACCCAAGATCCATAAGGACCATCTAAGACCCCCGGGAAGACCAATCATCTCGGGCATTGGGTCATTAACACAAAACTTTTCAGAGTATGTAGACATTTACCTCCAAAAGTATGCCACTAACGCCAGATCATATTTAAAAGACACCCTACAGGTGCTAGGGGTTCTATCTGAGATACATTGGCAGGGAGAGTTTTTATTGGGAACCTGCGACGTGACCTCACTCTACACCTCAATCAGACATGAAGATGGGTGTGAGGCAGTGAGGGACGCTTTGGAAGGAGACCCCATGATCCCACATGAGCAGAAAGCTTTCCTGATGGACGGAATAGAGTTTATTTTAAAGCACAACCTATTTTGGTTTGATGGCTCCATGTTCCTACAAAAATGTGGAACCGCCATGGGGACTAGGTTTGCTCCCAGTTATGCAAATATCTTTATGTCACACTGGGAAGAGAAGAACATCTGGTCAGGTAACCCCTTTGGAGCAAACCTAGTCCTATGGAGAAGATACATCGATGATGTGATCTTCATATGGCGTGGAACTAAAGAAGATTTGACCCTTTTTTTGAGTTATATCAATAAGAATCGCGTGAATCTATCTTTTACGTCGGAGATTAGTTCCACGAACATCAACTTCCTCGATTTGACAATTTATATAGAGAACAACCAAATGAAAACTAAGACATTTTTTAAAGAGGTTGATGCGAACAATTTCATTTTAAATAATAGCTGCCACCATCCAAAATGGCTAAAGAATATACCCTATGGTCAACTACGCAGGATCAGGCGGAACTGCACAGAGGTGGAGGTGTTTAGGGAACAAGCTGATATTTTAAAAAGAAAGTTTGAGGAGAGAGATTATGATTTGGAAGCTATTGAGGAGGCCTTAACAAAAACAATAGGACTACCGAGGGAGGAATTACTGAGGCCAAAACCCAAGGTAGGAAATAAGGAATTCCAAGTACCTTTCATTACACGCTATAATAGTGAAGCCAATAAGATCTGTAACATCTTGAAGAAACATTGGCACATTTTGCGAAAAGATATAGTATTGAGGGACCACCTACCAGAAGCCCCACGGGTGATCTTTAAACGGGCTAACAACATCAAGATGCAATTGGTCCCAAGTGTTTATAGGAGGGAGGCTGTGGAGCAAAGTACCAACTGGTTACCCAAACCAGTGGGCTTTTACAACTGCTTCAACTGTAAAGCATGTAAATATGCATCACAAGAGAAAACAGATTTCACCTCGGCGATAACAAAAAGATCCTTTAAAACCAAACAACTTATCAATTGTAAGACCACTTTCGTTGTATATTTGCTGGAATGCCCGTGTGGTCTCCAGTATGTGAGCCGGACCGTGAGAAGTCTACAGGTCTGCATACTGGAACACATAGGCAACATTAGGAGGAAACTGGCAACACATAGTGTGCCGTTGCATTTTAGTTCAGTGCATGGGGGTGACCCTACAGGTTTGACCTATAGGGGAATAGAAATGGTCGCAGAGAACTGGAGAGGGGGGATAGACTACAACGTCTACGCCAAAGGGAGACGTTTTGGATTTACCAGATGAAAACCTTAACCCCCAATGGTCTGAATGTAGATTTGGACATCGCTGCGTTTGTGTAAATGAGAGTGCAATAAGATACAAATACATAACCCCCGCTATGAGTTTTTGATCTTTTTTTGATCTTTTTCTGAGAATAGGTTTCGCCATAAAGTAAGGGGTTTTAAGATATTTTTATATTGATATTTATATTGATTTTGATTTCATCACCCCATTTCTTTTGATTCTAGATACATGGATAACCATCAAATAGCCAAGTTCCCAAATATCTTTGTCCTGACGTCCATATGTATGGATTACTGTTTTTTTGAGCTTAATTGTTAAGTTGTTAATATTTTAACTTTTTGAATAGGATATTTAGTAGGACGATGTTTTATTTAATAATATAGTAGTGATATACACATTTTATGGATACGTTGTAATGTAATAAATGTTGTAATAGGTGTAGGTTTAAATTTAAATTTATTTAAAAGGAAAGTATATTTTAGAAGTAGAATAAATCTGATTTTGTAATGAATAATATTTTAAGCAAATTTTAAGTTCTTTTTAAAGTAATGATTGTATGGGACAATTATAATTTAACTTTAACTTGTAGAGTTTTATGTGATTTTTGGAGGTGTTTACACCTGAATGGAAGTATAATTAAGATGTAATCTATTGTATGTATATGACTAAGTAGTGGAGGAAAGAGATTCCATTGGTATTGTGCACTGTGAGTCAAAGCAGCGTCTCTGTATATCAGATAGGGAGCATAAGTGTTACATAGAGTCTATTATGTGAAGGAGGACAGTATAAATGCTTATTACCAAATCATTACCAATAAACACTAACTAGGGTCTATATAAGTTAAGGAGACCCTCACTGCAGCACATTTTGAGCCTGAGGAAGCCGTTTTTCACGGCGAAACGTGTTGCTCTATTCCACCATACCTTTTTGGACATTTGAGGCTTCCGTAATCAGTGGAAGCAAGCTGCAGACACAGCCGCATGAGAGGCTTCCATCACCTCTGATTCCGGACGCGGAAGAAAGTGCAGATGAGAGGCGGCTTGCCACCACGGCAGCGGGAACGCAGGGTTTTGTTATTTTTCATGTGAGTGCCATTTAATGTTGTTTTTAGTGTTCAAATAAATCAGCAATTTTTAAAGACACTACTGACCCCCTGCTGTTGCCTTACTTCACCCACCATTGCTTGCTGAACCGGAGAGGGAAGGAGGACTAAAACGAAAAGACAGTGAAGGGGATCCTTCCCTCCCCCCCCCCGCCTTACCTTCCCCCCCCCCCTCCCTACCTTCCCTGTCTTCATCCTCCGCTCCGGACAACTCCGAGACCCAGGTGACGTCCATCTACCGCCGATGCAGAGCCGCTCCCGAGGACCGGACACAAGATGGCGCCGAGAACTACTCGATCCCTCCGCGGAGCTGCACAACCAGAAACCAGGAGAGATGCCCCTACGACCCACGTGTCCAGTCGATGTCCGGTTCCGAGAGGAAAAGGAGTCCCTTAAAGCTCCACACCCGAGGGAGTCATCCCCGTCGAGTCCACTCGTCCCCGTGCTGTGGAAACCCCTGCCCCCCCCTCCCACCCTTTCCCTTGTCCCCCGACGGCGAAGCCCCGGACACCCCAAGCCGTTGCACAGGGACATACCTGGCCTCTCCAGGCACAGACGGTGGACGTTTCCCCTGCAGCAACCGGAGCAACCAGGACGTGTTTTCGGAGCCCACCCCCCCTCTCCCCGCTGGCGCCCCGGCCCCCTCTCCCCCCCCCCCCCCGCTCCCCCACGGCGAGGCCTTAAACACTCCACGTCACATCAAGGTGACATTCCTGGCCTCCCTGGCACTGACACTGACCGCCTCCCCTGCAACAGCAGCCAAGGCAACCAGGTCGTATACATGGAACCCCCCCCCCCCTCCCCATATATACCTCCCAGGTAGAGATGAAGGGCAAACACCTATGGCCCTCTCCAGGTGGCTCCTCTCTCCCCTCGGCGGACCCCTGCTATTCTAAGGGAACACACCGACATGAAGACAGAGGGCCGCTGCTGAGGCCTCTTAGCCCCTTGGCTCCAGGGTATGAGGGTCTGCCGATGGGAGAGACGACATGGGTTAGTGGGACCCTGTGCATAACCACAGGCCCCTAGGTGTCTCTGGCAACTGTTAGGAAACGTTATATATATTGAAATGTTTTGCAATACCATAACTGCAGAAATGTGGGGAATTGAGAGAGATGGCAAACCCACGCTCCTCCCCCCCCCCCCATCCTCCCCCCCTGATTTTCCCCCCCCCCCCACAAAAGTAGAAAATCAAGCTGGGAATATGTGCACAAAACTGCAGCCTATGACTAGTTCGTCTGAAGAAGTGTGGAATAACATGATTGTCCCCCCCGCTCGCCCCCCCCTCCCCCACCCATTCCCCCTCTCGCCCCTCCCCCCCTAGAGTGGCAATAGGGTCGTCGCCCAAGGTAGTTGACACAAGCTCTAGCTGTGCAACTCGCAAGGGGGTGAATCACACAGTTGTGCCCCCTCCTCCGGGATGGAAGTACAAGCTCTCAGAGAGAACCCCCCCCCCTCCTGTCTGTGAAGTAGTACCAGATCACAGATGCTGTACAGTACTGTGGTCATGTCTGTCAAAATCCCCCCCCCCTCTTTTTTTTTTTTTTTTCCCCTTCCTACGGTGTCGACTGAACTCTGCTCAGCACTGATGATGACAACGGTTTTACAACAATATACACTGAAATGTTATAGGATATCATGTCAGTAGCAATGTGGAGAAATAAGAGAGGCCGCACGCCCGTGCTGCTCCTCCCAGCCCCCTCCCCCCCTTTCCCCCCCCCCTTCCCACCTCCCTCCCCCCCCCCATTCCCCCTCTCGCCCCCGCCCCCCCCCCCCAGAGTGACAATAGGGTCGTCGCCTTGCAACTCGCAAGGGGGTGAATCACACAGCTGTGCCCCCTCCTCCGGGATGAGAGTACAAGCTCCCAGAGAGAACCCACCACCCCCCCTCCCCCCCCCCCCTAAAGACAGGACGCGATCGAAGTTCATCTCGCTGGAAATATGTGTACCACACTGCAGCATATGTCTAGTTCATCTGAAGAAGTGTTGGAGAACATGATTGTCGCCCCTCCCCCTCCCCTCCAACCCTCCCCACCCCCTCTCCCCCCCACCAGAATGACACCAGGGTCAACACTCAAGGTTATTGTCTCAAGCTCTAAATGTAAAGTTACCCATGTCAGGTTGTTGTTCAATAAGTTATGATTCAAACCCTCACACCCCCCCCCCCCTAGAGACGTGATTGCAAGCTCCCAGGGAGCGCCCAACCCCCCCCCCCCCCTCCCCGACCCCTTGACACAAAGGTGCCAAGGGGACACACAACTGGGCTCCCTGTTAGCCCTCCTCCTCCTTCCCTTTTGTGTCAATCCCCCCCCCCCCCACCCGGTCCCCTCCATCCCTTTCCCACCCCACCCCTCTCTGGCTCTCCACAGTAACAGGAGCTATAGCGCAATCAACACACTTACTAGCCCCCTCCCCAACAAAAAAAACAGTTCTACCCCGTCATGGGAATAACACGGGACCCAGGCCTTACGACCCTGGGAGAAAAACACCCCCATAATGTCGTCAATTAAAATTACTACCCTCAATGTCAAGGGCCTCAACTCAGTCAGGAAACGAAAACTAGCGTTACAAGAACTTAAAAAAACCAGGAGCGATATTATCTGTATACAAGAGACCCACTTTAATTCCAACGACCCCCCTAACACATTTAAACACGCCTTCCCCCAAGCCTTCTACGCCTCGTCCCCCGTGAAAAAAAGGGGAGTAGCCATCCTAATGAAAAATAGTATCTCATTCGTCCCCACCAAAATATCCCGAGACCCTGAGGGGCGTTACCTACTTCTACAAGGTTCCCTGTCTGGAAGCACCCTCTCCTTACTTAACATACAGTATACGCACCCAACGAAAACCAGACGCAATTCCTTCAGGACCTCCTAGATCCCCTAGACCAAACGGTACTCTCCTCACTGTTAATAGTTGGAGATTTTAACATGGTTCTAGCATCAGAGCAGGACAAATCCTCTCCACCCTCGGCCCATCATACGTCCCAGAACCAACAAAAAGCGAAACGATTCAGAGAAATATTGCAGAACCATTCCCTTACGGACATTTGGAGGGCCCAGCACGTGGGTCAGAGGGACTACACGTTCTTCTCGGCCCCACATCAGTCTTACTCGCGGATCGATTATTTGCTAGGTTCCAAGAATGTTCTCCAGGCGTCCTCCCAATCTAACATAGGGCCAATAACATGGTCCGACCATGCCCCGGTCGATTTGACCCTCTCTCTCCCTTTTGTAAAGAATTCCTTTTATAATTGGAAACTAAGCGACTCCCTACTCAACGACCCGCATATTGTAAATACAATTCGACACAAATTAACCTCATTCTTCACACTAATTAAAGGGTCAGTTACCGCAGCATCCATGCTGTGGGAAGCCCATAAGGCAACCATCAGAGGCGACCTAATCTCATTGGCATCCTACAAGAAAAAATGTAAATTAGAGGCACAAAAGGCGCTGACTGACAAAATAATTACCCTCGAACAACAACACAAAACGTCCCCCTCCAAAAAAATACTCAGATCTCTTGACAAAGCAAGAACTGAATTAAAGCAATCCCAACTAGAAGAAGTGGAGAGAGCGCTCAAATGGACCAAATGGACCAATCAGAGGTTTTATGATAAAGGTAATAAGGCCGACAAACTACTTGCATCAAAACTAAGAGGCATAAAGGCAAGAGCCCAAATCGCGAGAATCCGCAACAAAGCGGGTCGCACCACATACCTAGATAACGAAATTGCCCAAGAATTCGCAAACTATTACACGGAGCTCTATAACCTCCACCCCCCCAACCAAGCCCCTGCAGAGGCGGATTTGGCAACTCGATTTTTAGCAAATTGCAAACTTCCCTCCCTCTCCGACGAGGAACTCAATGCCCTAAACGCTACAATCACCCAGGAAGAACTGGCACAAGCCATAAGCACCCTTAAGATAGCCAAAACTCCTGGTCCCGACGGCTTTTCAAACGCATATTATAAAAAATTTAAAACGTCTCTCTCCCCATATCTCCTAGATATGTTTAACTCCTTTCTAGAAGGAGCCCCAATCCCAGGCACAATTTCCGCTGCCAATTTAGCCATCATTCACAAGGAAGGAAGGGACCCGCTTCATTGCGGTAGCTACAGACCAATCTCCCTTCTTAATACAGATCTAAAACTCTATAGCAAGATCCTTGCAAACAGGCTAAACCCTATTCTCCCCCGACTAATTCATATAGACCAAGTGGGATTCGTGTCAGGAAGACAGGCCTCTGACAACACCCGCAAAATTATTGATATCATAGACCACGTGCATCTCAACAAACTCCAGGCCATTATTCTGAGCCTGGATGCCGAGAAGGCATTTGACCGTATCAAATGGTCCTTCCTTGATCAAACAATGATCAAGTTCGGCTTCTCAGGACCATTCCTGGAAGGGGTTAGGGCACTATATCAGAACCCTACTGCATACCTGAAACTGCCGGGAGGACAATCTAGCCCTATCCACATACGCAACGGAACCCGGCAGGGTTGCCCACTGTCCCCACTGCTATTCGCTCTCTCGATAGAGCCGCTGGCGGCTCAAGTTAGAGCGAACCCAGATATATTAGGTATAACTATAGCTGACAAAGACTATAAAATATCCCTTTTCGCGGACGATGTCATTCTGACCCTAACGGCCCCTCACCTCTCCCTACCCAACCTACATAAGCTGCTTGACCAGTTTAGTCTCGCTTCAGATTACAAAATAAATATGGACAAGTCGGAAGCACTAAATATATCCCTTCCCGAACCCACATGGAAACTCCTTCAAACTAACTACAAATATAGATGGAATTCCTCCCACATAAAATACCTAGGGATCAAAATTACTAGAATGTACTCCTCGCTATATAAAACTAACTATCCCCCCCTTTTTAGCCAGATCAAGAAAGATCTTGAAGCTTGGAATACTTACCAGATTTCCTGGTTTGGCAGAATCGTCTCCGCTAAAATGAATATCCTTCCCCGACTGTTGTACTACTTCCAAACGCTCCCAGTCCCAATCCCACTAACCGACCTCAGGAATATACAGACACAAATAATACGCTTTATATGGAAAAACAGAAATAAACTGTGCGCTACTATCTATCTCCTTATTATAATTGAATACAGTGCAGTGACTAAACCATATATAAATAAAATAAACCACAATACCACAGTGAATAAGTGATTAGATAATTAAATTATAACATAACCGTGTGGTTGATATGGGCGTCTGCTGCTATAAACATTAGGGGTGGCTCAGCACCCCACACACTCTAAGAAATGGAAACACAAAGAAAACAGCGCACAACGCCAAATAGTGAAGTAAGTAATAGAATGTATTACAATGTTAAAGGGGTAATAAATCTGCGTACATCAGATAGAAATAACATGTGCATTTAGTGCATATCACACTGGTTACCACTCTGTAGCTGTAAAACAGGACGGTCTGGCACTCAGCTGTCTCTGCAGGAGCCTCTATGATGGTTCTGGGGCATGGGATCCTTCATGCACTCCTCACACAGCAGGACACTGCTTACAAGGGGATTCCTTTCAAGCAGCCTGGTAATACTGCAGATTCAGACACTTAGTGGGACCGCTCCTCAACCGGTGATATACTGCCTCCAGGGGAATTCCCCTACAGTCCCCCGTCTCTCCTGTGTAGATTCGCTGCTTTTCCCAGCTGCTATGATCTTAGGGCAGTCCAGAGCTGTTGGAATTGCTCTGCAAACACTTCCGCAACTGCAGGGGCTTACACAGCGTGCCACGATGCCGCTCCGTCACGTGGTGTAGCGGAGTGACGTCACAGTTCTCGTGGCAATGGAGGAATCAATAGGGAGGAAGAAGGAGAGTCCCTTACAGTCTCTTACCGGCGCAGAAATCGCTCAGTTAGCACGGTGGCAGCCAATATAAGCTGATGGTGATACAGATCCAAAGGATGAATATAGGCAAAATTATGGCATGAATACATCCAACATGTTTCGTAGATCTTCCCTGAAGAAGTAGTTAGATCTAGTTAGATCTACGAAACATGTTGGATGTATTCATGCCATAATTTTGCCTATATTCATCCTTTGGATCTGTATCACCATCAGCTTATATTGGCTGCCACCGTGCTAACTGAGCGATTTCTGCGCCGGTAAGAGACTGTAAGGGACTCTCCTTCTTCCTCCCTATTGATTCCTCCATTGCCACGAGAACTGTGACGTCACTCCGCTACACCACGTGACGGAGCGGCATCGTGGCACGCTGTGTAAGCCCCTGCAGTTGCGGAAGTGTTTGCAGAGCAATTCCAACAGCTCTGGACTGCCCTAAGATCATAGCAGCTGGGAAAAGCAGCGAATCTACACAGGAGAGACGGGGGACTGTAGGGGAATTCCCCTGGAGGCAGTATATCACCGGTTGAGGAGCGGTCCCACTAAGTGTCTGAATCTGCAGTATTACCAGGCTGCTTGAAAGGAATCCCCTTGTGAGCAGTGTCCTGCTGTGTGAGGAGTGCATGAAGGATCCCATGCCCCAGAACCATCATAGAGGCTCCTGCAGAGACAGCTGAGTGCCAGACCGTCCTGTTTTACAGCTACAGAGTGGTAACCAGTGTGATATGCACTAAATGCACATGTTATTTCTATCTGATGTACGCAGATTTATTACCGCTTTATATGGAAACAGCGTAGACCCAGAGTTCCGCGATCAGTGCTCCTGGCGGCAAAGCCAAGAGGAGGGTTGGGTGTACCCGACGTGATTAAATACTATCACACAGCCCAGCTCAGACAGGCGGTAGTGTGGAACAACCCCCCGGACTCCGCCTGCTGGCTAGAAATAGAGACCAACCATATAGCTCCTGTCCCCCTCCCAGTATTGCTCTGGTCCCCAGACCATAAGGAAAAACCCCCTCAGAAGCTAGGACTGGGGGCAATGAAGTGCACGTGGTCCATCTGGTCTAAAAATAGAGGGAAATATGGCCTAACTTCGCCCCCCTCCCAACTTATCCCCATACTTGGGAACCCAGCATTCCCTCCTGGATGCTCCCAAGCTCAAATCGGTCAATTTAAGGACCTAAATATTAGTGTGGTTGCGGATCTGCTAGAGAACGACGAAGCTCTGTCCTTCCAGGAGCTCAGAAACAAATTATCGGCCCCCCATCTCCCCATATTTACATTCTTACAAACAAGGCATTTCCTTTGAGCTCTAACCCCGGCCTCAAAATTGGCCCCCCCTGACCAAATTTGAGTCCCTCTGTCGAAGAAGAGAGTATCAGAAAGGCCTCATTACGGCAATCTATAGCATACTAGAAAACTCCCTCCCTCCACCCACTCATGCTTATATGCAAAAATGGTGCACAGATCTAGGCATACCGTTAGACCTCGAGGATTGGGAGGACATCTGGGACGCAGCCCCTAAAACTTCAATTTGTTCGATTACAAAAGAAAATATATACAAAATACTATTCCAATGGTACCTGACCCCGAGTAGACTGAGCCAGATCTTCCCCGGCGCAACTGACGAGTGCTGGAGAGGATGTGGACAAAAGGGCGACATGTCCCATATTTGGTGGACATGCCCGGAGATACAGCGATTCTGGACCAGAGTTCAAAAACTGCTGGATGACACCCTGGGCCTGGAGGTTCCCCTGGACCCTCTGACATACGTGCTGGGTAAACCAATAGATGATCTTCTAGCCCCTGAGGCCAGGTTGACTTCCGCCATACTTACGGCGGCAAGATGCTCGGTGGCAGCGGCCTGGAAGCAACTAAAAGCGCCCTCAAGAAGGACCGTGGTCAACAGAGTAAATACAGTTATGATCATGGAAAAACTGACGGCCATGTTAAAGCAGAAAATGCCACAATTCTATAATACCTGGGAGCCCTGGACAGGTTCCTGAACCCAACCGCCCGACCAGATCCCAGTTAGGCCCCAGTGATTGACTAAGCAAATAAGCGCTAGTGAAATGGAGAGAAAGAGAGGGACTACCCCACCACCCCCCTCCCCCCCACCCCCCCCACTTCCCCATCTCCTGTCGTTCCCATCTATCTACCCCCTCCCTGAGTCTTCCCCCTCCACCCTCCTTACCAAAAATCAATAAAAGAATTTATTGAGACCATGCGCCCACTCTACAGTCAAGACTCATTATAACCTGCCCGTTATGTACCAACCTGATTGTACCCTCTGTATGTACTTTTAAGTGTATGTCTCCAATAAAGGGAAAAAAAATATTAAAAAAAAAAAAGAGCTCAAGGACATTAGAATAGAGCTGAATTTGCTACTTACCTCCCAGGCTGAAAAATCGTTGAGTTGGTCAAAGAGGAAATTTTATGAGAAAGCAAACAAGCCAGATACATTACTAGCAAATAACTTACGGAATAAACAATCTAATTATGGTATACATGCTATCAAATTGAAATCGGGCACTCTGACCTCTAACCCAAAACTAATTGTGGAAGAATTTAGAAAATATTATGAAGAGTTATACAATGGTGAAAAGGTCAGCCACAATACCAAAACGAGCCGGATACTAGAGGAATTTCTGGCGGCCTCAAATCTTCCTTAATTGGGCGGAGAGGAGGTAGAGGTGTTGCAGAGAGACTTCTCACTGGAGGAACTGACACAAGTGATTAAACATTTAAAGCCCCGGGCCCTGATGGTTTCTCAAATTTATACTACAAAAAATTTGCCAAACAACTAGCCACCCATATGCTCCGCATGTTCAATGCAGTGTTAGCAGGAGCTTCATTCTCGAGTCAAATGCTCCAAGCGTCCATCTCATTGATTTATAAACAAGGCAAAGACCCAACAAATTGTAAAAGCTATGGGCCGATCTCGTTAATCAATTCAGACATTAAAAATTTTTCTAAAATGCTGGCCAACAGATTGAGTCACATCCTGTCTAGGCTGATTCACCCGGATCAGGTGGGATTCATTCAGGATAGACAAGCGGTCGACAACACTAGACGTATTATAGATCCAATTGAAATAGCTAACTCCAAAAATATCCGGGTGATGGCGCTAAGCCTAGATGCCGAAAAGGCTTTCGACAGGATAGACTGGCCATACCTGAGGTCCACGCTTGGAGCGCTTGGTTTTGGGGATAGAATATTAACAGCTATTATGGCACTGTATGGGAACCCGGCGGCAAGGGTTATCCATCAGGGCTTCCATTTGCAATAAAGAGCGGTACTAGACAGGGATGCCCTTTGTCGCCGTTATTATTCGCCCTGAGTATGGAACCTTTGGCGGCACACATTCGGTCCAATCCAGATATTACAGGTATCCAACTGGGAGAACAGTCGCATAAAGTGGCGCTATATGCTGACGATATATTCCTCACAATATCCAGACCCCTAACCTCTCTGCCCAATTTATTCAATCTAATGGATACATTTAACAGGGTCTCAGGATTCAAAATTAACCAAACAAAATCGGAAGCGTTAAACATCAACCTTCTAAAAGAAATTGTGAAACTGATAACCATCAACTTTAATTTCAATTGGCAACCTGAGTCCATTAAATATCTGGGGGTACAAATTACAAAGGACTTTAAATCTTTCTACTGGGCTAATTTCCCCAAAGTGATACAAACATTGAGAGACGATGTCAGGAGATGGTCTACATATAGAAACTCATGGATGGGTAGAGTATAGTGTATCAAAATAAACCTCCTGCCATGCATTCTATATCTATTCCAGATTCCCAATCCCATTAAAAACTAAAGATATACTCTCTCTGCAGTCACTAATATCCAAATTCATATGGATGTACAAAAAAAGAAGAATTAAGGGAAGTATTTTAAAAAGGCCAACCTCATCGGGGGGGCTAGCGGTACCTTGCTTGTTATTCTATTATAAGGCGGCCCAATTATGTCAAATTATACAATGGCACTCAGACCCGAGCCTTAAAAGATGGCTGTCATTGGAGAAAGAGGTATGTGCCCCATTGGAACTGCACAACCTAATTTGGACCCCAAAAAGGATGTATAAATCCGCCAAAGAGCTGCTGCCCTCAATGACAAACTCACTTACAATCTGGGTGGCCACTAAATTTCGGTGTGCCCTGACAGCAAAAAATACACTAATGACCCCAATATTTGGCAATATAGACTTCGCTCCAGGTATGAACAGCAGGGATTTTCAAAATTGGAAACAGAAGGGTCTAATGCGACTCAAAGATCTGGAGGGTAGGAACAGTATCAAAACGTTTGAACAAATGAAGTCTGAAAAGGACATCCCACATACTGAATTCTTTAGATACCTCCAGATCAGAGCATTTTATAACAAATTTTCGCCCCGTCCCCAATTGACAAACTTTGAAAAATTCTGTGTATTAAAAACAGAAATGAAGGGACTTATATCTTGCCTATACGGAGAGGTGGTCTGTTCGGGGGCGGCCAATTCTAAGAAATTAAGCTATGTAGCACAATGGGAGCAGGACCTAGGTGAAACATTATGTTAAGGCCCCGCTCCCTCAGTCAGCGTGCCCGCTCTGCAGACAGGCGGGGCGCTGACAGACACAGACCATGATATGCGGTCTGTTGGGAGTGGGAGGTGGGCGGGAGTGGGAGGAGGGCGTGGCTTGAGCGGAGGGACCCGCTACTCTTCCCCCCCCCCCCCAACCCCTTCCCTCCACGGGCTCGAGCTGCAGGAGGGAGCTGCTGTGGGCTGCTGTAAGGTAAGCAGCTCCCTCCCCCTTCTGCCACAAAAAACACACACACACACACACACAACCTTGAGTAGGAAGCTGCCTGATGACAGCTCCTGCTCCCGCCCCCGCCGCTGATTGGCTCATCAGCGCACCACGTGACGCGTCACCGCTCGGGATCACAATTTTCTTGAATCCCCTGGCGGCTGACGCGTCACAGTGCGTAGTGAGCCATCAGCGAGGGGGGACTGGGACCGGCTCTGGAGGATTCCCCTGCTGGTAGGGAACTCTCGCGCGGCCGTCCACGCCGCCGGGCGCAGCGGGTCCCAGCCCTTAGGAGAGGAGTGGGCAGAGATTTTCATGGCAGCGGCTAAAAGCTCAATCTGTACGACGTTAAGGGAGAACGCATATAAAGTATTAATGAGGTGGTACCTCACTCCGACTAAATTATCTAAATTTATACCAAGCTATTCCCCATTGTGCCCAAAACAATGTGGAAGGGAAGCAGATCTCTTACATATGCTGTGTTCTTGTCCTCGGGCGCTGCCCGTGTGGGAGCAAATCAGAGATTGGCTACAGAGGATCTTGGGCCTCTCAATCCCACTGGACCCCTGGCTGTTCCTCCTGAACAGGCCGGCGGAGGGGCTTCCCAGAATACAAAGCAAATTAGTAGCGCATTTCGCAACAGCCACGAGATGCGAGATCGCAGCATTGTGGAAACAGAATGAAAACCCAACTATTGCTTCAATCAGGAACAGAATTTGGTACGTATGCCAGATGGAAAAATTAACGAGTTTTGTTAATAACACTGGCGCTAAATTTCTAAAAGTCTGGATATGGTGGCTAGCACAAACAGACATCCCAGGAGCAGATGGTACTTCAATTTTGCTATGATAATGTCAGAAACGCATTCTCCGCTGACCTACAGGAGCTAGGACTAAGGGCTATTGAGTCTTAGGAGAGAGATGTAGGACCGGGTTGCAGAGCCACCGGCCACGCGGGAGGAACAGCCTGGAGCGGAGCCCAAGAAAAATGTAAGCTCAGAAGAAGACGTGAGAGAAGAAAAAAGAGGAGGACGGACCCCATTTTCCCACCCCCCCCTACCCGCCCTATCTGCCCATTCCCACTTTTTTTGTTTTTGTTTTCTGTTCTTCTTTGTTATTGCATTTATTTGTGATACATGCAGGTATTATAACATTTCTAGGCCGTGATACATGCAAGTATTTTTTTTTTTTTCCAAACAATTTTATTAGGCAGTCAGGTATACATACAGTGATACTGTGCGATAAAGCCTAACATTTTCAACTCCGCAACTTTTTTGGGGGGGAAAACAGAAAGACAACCGCAGTTGTCCGTAGAAAAAGGGGGGGGTGCCTTCAGAGAGGGAAGGCAGAGGGGGGGGGACTGGGAAGGTACAAGGGGGGGGGTAGAGAGGGGGGGAAGGGGGAAGGGGTGGGGGACCCATCTGACTGTTTGGGGGTGTGAGCTGTAGGGCAGTGTTGGCGCCCTTATGGAGGGGTGATCGGTCTCTGGTGCGCTGTAGTTGGCTGTCTGGATCTATTGCTGGAGATCCATGGATCCCAGATTTCCTCGTATGCCGGAATTTTTTGTCTAACGATGGAGGTGAGTCGTTCCATGACCATCACCTCGTCAATTCTTTTTCTGATCGTTCCCAGTGCCGGCGTGGTTGTTTTCCTCCAGGAGGCCGCAATACAGCATCTAGCCGCGGTGAGAATGAAGGAGATCAATTTCCTAACTGGCCGGACAATGTCCTTCAGTGGTGCGGCCTGTAGGTAGGTCAGTGGTTCCATAGGCACTTCCAGGTCGGTGACCTCTTTTATCAAAATTTGGACCTTGGTCCAGTACTTCCCAATTTCTGGACAGGTCCACCAGATGTGGACCATATCCCCTCTATGACCACAGCCTCTCCAACATAGATCTGATGCCAGAGGGTAGATTTGGTTTAATCGTGCTGGGGTAAGATACCAGCCAAACATAATTTTATAAATGTTTTCCTTTATTGTAGTACATAGGGAGGTCTCCGAGGCTGTCTCCCAGATTTCTTCCCAAGTCTCTCTGTCTATATCCATGTTCAGGTCAGCTGCCCATTTGAGCATATAGTCATGCTCTTTTGGGGCCGAGGAGCGCTCTAGAGCCCCGTATATATCTGAGATTAGACCTTTCTGATGGGTCTTTGTCTCGCAAAGAAGTTCAAACGGTGTGAGAGTGGGGTATTCTGGGAGAGGGCATGTTGTCCTAATAAAGTTTCTAATTTGGAGATATTTGAATGTGTCCAATTCACTGATTTTATATTTGGTCCTTATCTCTTGGAAACTCAGAAGCCTCCCTAGGCTCAGAAGGTCCGCAATCGCCTCTATACCCCTTGTGGTGTATTGATCGAACAGTTTAGATCCACATCCCGGGGGGAACTTCGGATTGTTAAAGATGGGGGTCAATTGGGAGCTTTTGGTAGTAAGGCCATATTTGTATTTACAACGTGACCAAACGTCCCATGTGAAACGGGAGGCCTGTAGTTGCAGATTGTGTGTATGTCCCTCTCCTCTGTCCAGGCTCCAGAGGCAGGCTTGCAGAGAAGGCATTTTGGCACATTGAGTCTCTATCTCCACCCAACTACAACGGGTCGGGTCAGAATTCCACATTACCACCTGCTTGAGCTGTGCAGCTAGATAATATCTGTGTAGATCTGGTACCCCCAGACCTCCCCTAGATCTTGTTGCCATCAAGACCGATCTGGTGACTCGGGGTCTTTTGCCCTGCCAAATAAAATGAAATATTCTGTTTTGCATATTTTTGAGATCAGCGCCCGGAACGTGGGTCGGGAGTGTTTGAAAAAGGTATAACATTCTTGGGAGTATATTCATCTTAGTGGAGATCATGCGTCCGAACCACGATATCTGGTAACCTTCCCACTGATCTAGATCCTTTTTGATCTTGTCCCATAACCGCGGGTAGTTATCCCGGTATAAATCCCGATAGTGCCTTGATACATTAACTCCCAGATATTTAATGTATGAAGGGCACCATCTGTAGCTAAAATTGGTCTTGAGAAGATTGACTTCGGGATCAGGGAGACTAAGATTTAGAGCCTCTGATTTGTCGCTGTTTATCTTGTATCCTGATACTCTACCAAACTCCGACAGTTCCCTCTGGAGGTTGGGGAGGGAAGTTAGAGGTTTAGTCAGAGTAAGGATGATGTCATCAGCGAATAGGGAAATTTTGTATTGTGCTTTATCGATCGGGATTCCCTGGATGTTCGGGTTCCGTCTTATTTTAGACGCTAGTGGTTCAATCGTGAGGGCGAAGAGAAGGGGAGATAGGGGGCATCCTTGTCTGGTGCCATTCTGGATTTGGAATCGTTCAGAGCCTCCACCCGAGAGGCGTACCGAGGCTGAGGGATTCTGATAAAGTGCTTGAACGCCCTTCAAGAACGAATCTCTGAAGTCAAATTTAATCAGTGTTTGGTTTAGAAATAGCCAATCAATCCTGTCAAACGCCTTCTCTGCGTCTAGGCTTAATAACATTGCCTTCGAGCCTGAAAGGTGGACATGGTCTACTAAATTAATTATTTTACGTGTATTGTCTGAGGCCTGACGGCCCAGGACAAACCCGACCTGGTCCTTGTGTATCAATCTGGGGAGGATGGAAATAAGTCTGTTCGCCAAAATTTTACTATATAGTTTAAGGTCGTTGTTCAACAATGAAATTGGTCTATAACTGCCACATTGGGTGGGGTCCTTCCCGTCTTTAAGTATTATTGCCAAATTTGCGGACGACATTGTGGACGGGATAGGACTCCCTTCTAGAGGGTAACACTGGGCAATAAGTCATAAATAGTGAGAACATTTTTCTTACAGTTAGATGAATGACCAATATTTACGATAATATAGAGACAGCACGTCCTCCCGTGATAAACTTCGGGGAAGCTGTAGTCAAAACCTATATTCCTGCAGAAATATAGCAGCGTTAAGGCAGAGGCATACGGATCAGCTGGAGGGGGAAGAAGGGGGGGGGGGCCGGGGGGGAAGTGGGACAAATGTGGGTGAGGAGAGGATGTTGGGGGGAGGGGGTGGGAAAAGGGGAGGAGGGGTTTTTTAGAATGAGGGAAGGGGGGAAGGGGGGGTTGGACGTAGCTGTTCCTGGGTCGGGGAGCAGGGAGGGAGGGTGGTCGAGAGACCGGGGGGAGTGTTGGGGGGGTTGGGGGTGGAAGGGAGGGGGGGAGGGGTTGGGAGTAGGTGGGGAGGGGGGGGGTCCGGAGGTGAGGGTGGAGAGAGGAGGTGGGGGGGGGCGAGGGGAACCATCTTGATCGTTGAACCCAAAGCATTGTGCAGATGGAACATTCAAAGATGCAGGCACCAGATACTACGGTAATACAAAGTTAGTGCAGTCTTTTGTGTCATATCAGAAAAATGTTATTTTCATGTCCTTATTCACCTGCAAATGTAGCTGGGTTGTGGCTGGGATACGTGACCCCTCTCTTGGGGAGTGGGTGGGATGGGGGGGGGTTGAGGGGGCAACTGGGAGGGTTTGTCCTCAGGGGTTCGGGGTGGGGGGGAGCAGGGGTTTGGGGGAACCTCTTGCTGGGCATGCTGTTGTGGGGAGGCGCGGTAAGAGGACGGGAGGGGGGACATTGCAGACATATGGGGGGAAGTGGACGGGGCATGTGTGGAGCACTGGTACAAACCCTGTCTGTCGGCGTATGTCCATTGGGTTTCTGGATCGCGGTGCTTGGGTTCTCGCGGTGGGGGGGGGGAAAGGGGGATCGGGCGTCCTGAGCAGGGGTATACACCTTGGCCCAACCCCCCCGGTCGAGGGGGGGGGAGTGTTGAGGGAACCACGGCCGGGGGGGAGAAGGGGGTGAAAAGGGGATCTTCTGGAGGATGCCGCCGGGGAAGTCCAGCGGTCTGCGCCGGATGGCGTCATTACGCCCCGACGGCACAGCCACCGCTATGCTCAGGCAGTGCAGCCGTCGCCGGTAGGAGCCCATCGCGCAGTGCGATGACGTCAGTCGGCGCTCTTCTGACCTCGGCGGGGCTCGACTCGCTGGCGTAAGGCCTCCTCGGGCGCCATTTTGGTGAGCGAAGCAGCAGAGCGACCGCGGATCGGAGAAGGACCACGAGGAGGGGTATGGGCGCTCCGGCCGCCATCTTGGGAGAACTGCGGAGCTGATGTCGGTGTTCAGGCAGGCGGGGATCGTGATCCTCAGCGGGGCTCCGGATTCAGCTACTCGTCGTCCTGTAGCTGGATTGTCCTCATTGAGGTCTCAGGGGCTGGCTGCAAGGCTGTACGCGGGTAAGATCTCCGGTGAGCCCTGGGTCGAGGGGCAGGCCACGAGGGAAGGTAAGGATGTGCCTGGCGCCATTTTGAGGGCTGTGTTTTTATGTTTTGTGGGATGGACGGTGGTATTCTGCCGGCTGGAATTTGTGGATAGTTCTGTGCGGTCCCTCATTTTTCCCGGATTTGCCTCTGTCCCGCGATTCTCTCAGAGGTCCTCACAGGTATGTCGTCCTTCTCCCGGGGCCGGTCACCAGCTGAGTGGGCAGGTTGGAAGGGGTCATCTGGGAGGCCCAGGGCTTTAGCGAAAGGTGCCATGTCCTCGGGGTGCCTAATAGTTAGGTATTTGCCCTTGTGGGGGACCACCAATTTGAAGGGGAATCCCCATTTGTATGTTATCCCTTTTTCTCTCAGGAGCAATGTGAGGGGGCGAAGAGCCTTTCGTCGATCTATGGTAAGTTTAGAAAGGTCGTTGTAGACCTGTAGCTGTTTGCCTCGGAACGCGATCGTGTTTCTCTCCCTGCTAGCGCCGATCAGCTTGTCTTTGGTTGAATAGCTGTGCAGTCGCACGATTGCGTCCCGCCGGCGGTTAGGGTCCTCGGAGCGTGGGCCCAGAACTCTATGTGCTCTGTCAATCTCCAGGTCTCTTGGCTCAAGGTCCGGGCAAAGGAGAAGGAAAAAATCCACCAGGTAGGCCCTCAGGTGCGCAGGCAGGATCGCCTCAGGGATGCCGCGGATGCGCAGGTTCTGGCGGCGATCCCTGTTTTCCTGGTCTTCCAGGCCATCCCGTAGGGTGTTGATTTCGTGGCCCAAGCGGATGATTTCGTCGTCAGCCTCTGACTGATGATGTAGGGCCTCGTCGAGTCTGGCTTCTAGCGTGGTGGTGCGCTCCTGGAGGCCATTGATGTCCTGCCAGATTTCGGCCACCGCCTCCTTGATGTTGGTTTGGAGTGAGCGCTGTAGTTTGGCATGTAGTTCCTCCAAGTATGCTTTCGTGATTCCCCCCTCTGCGGGTGGGGGGGACTCGGCGGGGTGTGTTGGTTCCATGGGGCCTTGTGTGCCTCGTGGGCCTGGAGTCTGGGGGCCATCTTGCCTCTTTCCACTCGCTTCTGTAGGCCGCTTTGCAGGGGTGAAGAAGTTGGAAACTCCATGAGTCGGGGGATTTTTCCCTTTATTAGCCATCCTGCCGGGTTTAGGAACCTTTTAGGGGCTTTTTATAGGTTTTTGGTCGGGTTGAAACTCCTTAAAAAGTAAGTTTATTCAGGAGGGTCTCAGGAGCTCTTCCTCTACCCGACTCTCCTGGATGACGTCATAGACACGCCCCCTACATGCAAGTATTATAACATGTCTAGGCTGTGTTACATGCAGGTATTATAACATTTCTAGGCCGTGTTACATGCAGGTATTATAACATGTCTAGGCCGTGATACATGCAAGTATTATAACATGTTTAGGCTGTGGTACATGCAGGCCAATGTACATCGTGTGGTTTGATGTTAAACTGTCAATGAAATCTGAGTTATAAAAATAATACTCTGATAACATGCATTTGACTTACAATTAAGGGAGGGGTTTGCCTAATCATCTCACAGAAACATACCAAATAGTTAATTGGATTTTAAATTCTCACGTGAAAAAAAAACTTGATTGCTCCTAATTTGGAAAATGTTTTACCCACATTTTGAAGCTTGATAATAATCAGAGACACCACAGAGTTTAAATATATAGCATTTAAAATATCACTGTGAGAATCATGGATTTTCGCTCCCAGAAAGATCAAGACATTAAGGGCCATATGTGATTGAAGTGACCCTTAAATAAAAGTTATGCAGAGCCTACAGCCAATTTTCCCATCAGGTACCTTCATTTTGGAGAAATAGAAAAAGAATATATTTAAAGTGAGGTATTGCTTTTTGGTACACTGTATACCCTTCCCCCACTCAAATCCAGCAGAGGCCCCATGCAGTGTTTCCTGTGCCTGCCTGCTGCCATTTGCTGCATGACCCCTGATGAGATGGCGCCTTTGATGCTTCCTAGATCTCGGGCAAAGTGGCACCCTTGTTTATGGGATCATTATCCCTTCATGTCTGGATTCACTCTTATTTTTACATTTCTGTTATGTGCGGGAAACTGACACAAATGTCCCTATAGGTCAAAAAAGCCCATAGGGAACAATTGGGACAACTTTTATAAAATTCCCTTCCTGGCAGTTTTGTTTTAAGACTCACATGGGGAAGCCATTCACCTGCTGTGCTGTCTCTCCTTGGACATGCTGGACCATACAGGAACTTGCTGCCTCAGCACCCAGCCTTCTGTCCCTACGGGCTGCAACTTCTCTTATACTGTAATTTGTAGGAACATTGACTACGCTCCCATTTATTTTACTGCTGCTTGCTGCTGAATTGTATGTTATCCAAGAAGCGTCTGTGTAAAAAACGTAGCATAACTGAAGCTGGACAAAAAAAGATGAATTGAATGATAAACGTTTGTGTACTGTACCTCTGTTTATTAAATGTATTCTCATGTCTGGGTATTGGATCATGTGATCCTTAGTACTTGGTTATCCTGATGCATACTGTATTGTGTGGCATTTGCTATTGTGCTTACTTGGAGCTCTGTAACTCTGGTTGTCACTTGAGTTCCATTGTCCTCCGTAACCACTGAAGGATAGTGTAGACAGATGCTAATCTTTGAATGAGGACTGAATACCAGGTGCTGTAGGTGTTATTATTTTTCGCTTCCATAATGAAAATATACATGGCATTCTTCTCAATTGCCTTCCCTCAGCAAAAGAAAATGTTTCATTTCTTGCTACTTTTTCCTGCTATGACAAATAAATATATCGTTTTTTCCTCAGGAAGTTCAACACAATGCAACCTTCCAAAATAGAATTCTGACATAAAAAAGTTCTGTATATAGTACATTTGAGTGCTACAATCTCCACGTATGGCCATACTACCCTGAAAGCGCCAGATCTCGGAAGCTAAGCAGGGTGAGACTTGATTAGTACCGGGTTGGGAGACTGCCTGGGAATACAGCTGTAGCGGTCTTTATTATAAAATGTACCCGCATGGTGGACCCGATATGTAACGAGAGGCACCGGAGTAACACCGCAGGGTCCCTGCTGTGTGAATGCTACCGTAGTCTGCTTTTCTGTAATAGACGCACAGTTAGAGGCTGAATCAGTCACTCTAACTGCGCGCCTCACAGGGGGGACCCCCAACTTCCCGAGTTACAGGCACCGTTCTAGGGTGCCGTTATCCCCATGTTAAAATCCTGTGGGTCATGTGACCGTGGGATCTAAACAAAGCAGAGGGATACCGTTACCCCATAACTGGGCCCGTATCTCGGGAAGTAGGAGGTCCCCCTAGGCTGAAATCAACTTTGTTCAGCTCAGAAAACTTCTGCTCCCGCACACTAGTATCAAACACCCCCCCCCCCCCTGCCCCCCTCCAAATAAAAAAAATCATTACCCTAGCGGGTAGCTGCTAAGGTAATGAAGCTGCTTACATTTTATTTTTATTCAAAGTGTGCGTGAGCAGGGGGTCTCCAGAGCTGAACAAAGTTGATTTCAGCCTCGGGAACCCCCTACTTCCCGAGTTACAGGCCCTGTTATGGGGTGCCGGTATCCCCGCAATGTTAAAATCCACGTGGGATGTACTGTAAACAATGCAGAGGGATACCGGCACCCCATACCGGGGCCTGTATCTCGGGAAGTAGCGGGTCCCCGAGGCTGAAATTAACTTAGTTCAGCTCAGGAGACCCCCTGCTCACACACACAATAAATAAAAATGTAAGCAGCTTCATTACCTTAGCGGCCATGCAATGCCCGCTAAGGCAATGAAGGGTTTAAGGCACAGTACTGTAGCAGATTACATTACAATATGTACAGTACTGTACTACCCACCCACTAATACACAACCCACCCACCCCCATGTCCCCCCATAAAACCATGATTTATTATTTTACATACAGGGTTAATACCCCAGGCCGACGGGAGTCCCCGGTGGTCCCAGCAGGTGTCTGCAGGCCCCACAGTGCACCAATACCCCAGGGTCTGGAGGCCTTTGGGTGGTCCCCGTCAGGTGCCATGGGCCTCCATGTGGTCACCGTGGGCCCCAAATGGGGTCCACGGGTGGGCGAGTGGGTGTCTGGGGGTGCCCGGGTCAGCCCCACAGGTGTCTGAGGCCTTTGGGTGGTTCCCACGGGGTCTGGTGGCCCTCGGGTAGGCCCTGCAGGTCCGCGGGGCCTCCATAGCTGTGGGGACCCTGGTTCTTCCCCGCAGGTCCACAGGTGGGACCCGTGGGCCCTAGGTGGTCTCCAGATATGGATAATAGATTACTTCCCCATTATTAAACACAACATTAGCAAGCATAAATAAAGTAAATAAATACAGTTCTACTTAACAGAGCAATATGAAGGGCTTCCTCCTCTTGATACAGCAGGTCCCTCTGTCCTCCGTTGCCAGGAAGTATACTGTACATACATAATAAATGCAGTCTAATGTCGCCTAACCCCTGTGGCGATAAGGGGTTAATCAGGTCATTAATAAAGGCATTATACCCAGCTGATTAACCCTAAATCGCATTGGGACTGAGGGGTTAACTGTATGTGCACCACACTGACATGTTTTCCCCTACACCATTTTTATTGTCCCAATTTTGCAGCTCAATCCATAGCTGCAGTCATAGAACTGTGTGTAAACTGCGCCAATTGGTTTTGTGATACAAGGGGGAGCTGCGAGCACTAAACCAAGCACTGATTGAAGAAGTGTGGCTATGTATGGGTGGCCGCTTTGAAGTATAGGGTTCACTTTCTAAGCCTAGACCTCGTAACCGCAAGGTTAATTGAATAACTGGTTTGCGGTCTAGCTGAAGTGTTTTTTCTGTCAAAATGTATCTGTTACTGTACCTTGTTAGCTTCTTAACTTGAAAGGGGGAAAAGTATATTGGCGTGGGAAGTAGGTGAAACCGCAAACCACATCACAGCACGTTCAATTAAGTAAGCTAACTCGCGCTAGGAGTGAGCTGGCACTCTAATCTTTGGAGTGCGGCTAGGAATAAAGAAGCCATACACACACGTATAAAGTTTATAGTGGTGGCATAAGCAGAACATACTTTTATTAATAAACTGTATTGTACTGATGGTTTTAAATGTAAAGACGGGAAGTTTTTTCTGTCGCCCGGGAATAAATCCTTTAACAGGCAAATATGTTAAGGATGCATGAACTGAGGGATTTTTCATCTCCATACTTTATAGGCACCCTGCAGAGTTGGGGCCTCAATGTCTATGAGAAGTCCGGAGTTGAAAAGCCTCAGCAATCCTAGGTGTTAGGATGGCCGGGATATTGTAAGTGCCAAATACCGGTGTAAAGTATGGGTACTTCACACTTGGTGGCCAAACCCCAGACTTACTGTCGCCAGGTAAGGGACTGACCCCGGTATGCTAAGGAGCTCAGGTGTGAAGTTGACACATGCTCCGTGCAAACTGGGAGGCAACTCCTGCCCTTTCTGCAAAGTACTGGCAAGTCGGGGATAGGTGGGGAAAATTATTCCCATGAGAGGATTGGGTGCATACGTTAGGTATAGGAGCATTAACCCTCTAAAAATGCCTGCAGCCCAGTCCCAGTCAAATTCACCTGATTCATCCAAGATTTTACCAAGTTCAAGCGTCAGCGGTTCCAGAGTGTGAGGGGTTAACCAACATCGTAACGAAGATTTGCACCCTCTTCTGGAATTCGTTAGAGCTAAGGGTTCCCGAACAAACCCTGTAAGGACCGAACGAACTTTGTTCCCTTGGCGGAGATATAGGGGTGGCAACTTGTGCCCCTAGCCAGGAACTGTTACCCGGATAAATTTGCGCACCCACTTGCATGGGTGCAGGGGTGCCCAGTGACTTTATTTTGTTCCAAGGACATTTGTTTTCGTTTCCCCATCCCAGTAAGTGTTTTATTAAGTGTATATTGTGAAGATGTGTGTTTGTCTACAAATAAATAAATTACAATTTATTTTACTCATCTTGTGTGCTCAGTGCAGAATCCCGGTATTAATGTGTAGATAATACCTGGTCTACTATGACAATCCCTTAATCACCTTAGCGGTTAATAACCACTACATTCATTAAGGGGTTAACCCACCCTGACCCGTTACCCACCCTGTACCCATTGAGTAGTATAGTGGTACATCATACCCATATACTGTAATAATATGGGCATGATAAGCCACTATAGCACACAATTGGCACCTAATCTCAACACATTAGTGCACAAAACACATCATAATAAAACATTCCAAAACACCAAAGCAATTCATTAATACAACAGCTATGAATTAATTAAACCAGTAACCAATCAAAGCAGTTCATTAATACAACAGCTATTAATTAAACCAATAACCAATCAAAGCAATTCATTAATACAACAGCTATTAATTAAACCAGTAACCAATCCATTAATACAACAGCTATCAATTAATTAAACCAGTAACCAATCAAGGCAATTCATTAATACAACAGCTATTAATCAATTAATTAAACCAGTAACAAATGAAAGCAATTCATTAATACAGTACAACAGCAATAAATTAAACCAGTAACCCACAAAGAAATACATTTAAAAATATCAGAAACAACCATTAAACGCATTAGCCAACACAACACATCTGTCCTGGAACAGGATTATCTTATTCCTGTGTTATTTGCAGCTCACAGTCAGTTGCTGTCTCTTTAATCCAGCTGCCTGTCATTTCTTCTGTCCCAGCAGCTGGCTGCATGTGAATGGCAACATTTTTGATGCACATGTTGTTTACCCAATTGTGTAGTGGTATAGTGAAAACAGGCACAAACAGATAAAAGGGAGTGAACACTGTAAATAAGTGAACCAAATTTAAACTCTTATAAGTGCAAAAAGATGAATTAATAAATAAACGGTTTCACCCCCTGCTCAAAACCCACTGGGAGGGGTAGTCTTCACTCTTCCCCAATGGTAACAGCAGTAAACACGAAATCCAGGGGGAGCATAGGGAGAAACAAAGACAAAAACTAAGTGCAGCAGAATAGCTATTGGGAAAGAATGATTCCAGATAACTTGACTCTTATGAAGTGACTACTTACAAGATGTAAGAGTCAAAACAAGCAGGGTTGACTCAATGGTCAGTGGTAGATGCGTGATATAGTTGTCATCAAGGTGGTTCGGGTATTCAGGAGGGTATGGTAATATATCAGATAAAATCGGGCATGTCACACTACAATAGTGTTAAAGAGTATATCAACAGCCAGCTGGCTCACCATCCCGCAACTCTCCGCACTCGTCTGTCTCTGCCTATGATCAGCTGCGACACTGCACAGCTCGGCGTCTGACGTCAGATCCGGTTTCGTCACTGGGTGAGGGCTGGACCTTCTGGAACTCCTCATCCGACAGCTCCGCAAGGAAAGACTCCCACTCAATGCGTTTCGCTACGTAATCACTCCTGACGAAGCCGACCATAGCCGTCCATAGCCTGGACGAAACATGTTAGAGTGGTTGCCTGATGTTTGCTGCTAGCGATCAATAAAGTTTTTTTAGACATCCATGCGTTGGCTGCTGAAGTTGCTGTGAACCACGGACCATCTTACCCCCTTCTTCCTGTGTCATCATTTCCGGAGGAGCACGCTGACGCCAGCTACACCAGAGGAGGAAGCCGCTGCAGAATTCCCTGCACCAACAGGGACGGCTTTTTCGTGAGTACTCCTAACCTCCACGCGGTATTTCAGGGAGATTATTGAGGCGGTTAGTGCCGGGCTGTGATTTACTTGGGGGCGCCCCTTAGGGAGGTGTCCCCCTGTACCTCTATCCGGCTTACTATTACCCAACTCCCTGTTTTCAATACCGGAGGCTTATTGTTTCATTAATCATTGCTGGGTCTCTCTTCAATCAAGTTGCCATAAAGTGTGTGCACTACCTGTTAGCAGCCTCGGTATACTGGGTAATTCCATATTCTCTGCACATTGACAAGCAGCAGCCTTACACTGCCAACACAGAGCCCAGTGTCTACAGCAGTACAAGCAAGCAATTTACACTGTCAGATACAGAGCAGTCTCTACACCCCAGGACAAGCAAGCAGCCTCACACGTAAGGCACTAGCACTGCAGTCAGACTGCACTATACACAGAACTTTGATTGCCCTTTCTGTTTTGAGTCCACCCTCTGCACAGCTTCACAGTGACGAGCTACCATCCCACCTACCGCTGCGCACGTCCCACGGCTAGCACCACCAAGGACCACACTGACGGACACCCGCCAGGACACGGGTCAAAGCCACCGGACACCTGTGAGTACAGCTACCCCTACGCTGAACGTTGCAGGACACCGATCGGCATCATCTGAGACAGTCGCCCATCGCTGACGCAGGTAACAGACCGCACGCCACACGTATTGGCTACAGGCCTACACAAATCTGCAGCATGGCAGAACTCAGATCCTCACCAGACTCCACATAGGAGAGTGACCATTCAGACACAGAGACCGCCACACAAATGCAACAGGCGCAGCCAGACACAAGGCTTAAACGGAAAGTCACACTGACACAAAAGGCGCGTGAAAAGTACAAAACTGACATTGAAGCGCACCGCGCTAAATTAGAGAAGGCCTGGTAAACAACCACACTTGGGATACGCAATGTCGCCGGCGCTGGCAATTATGTACAAGAGCTCGAGCAGGCAATAACTCAATGGAAGATAGATCACTAGTGCTACCATGTGCTGTCACAAGCATATTTCACCTTTGTAACAAGAACTAACACGGAAGATAGCCTGCGAGAACCCGACCTGCAAAATGCGATTGACCTAGAACGTGATGGCATCGTGCAGACCGCCATCATGGACGCCCAAAACGTGAGAAAGGAGCTCCTCCTGGAGACCGCATCATAGCGCTCCAGCACATCCAGGCATTCATCAAGGTCAGCAAAATCCGTGCAATCTAACGCGTCCAGCACAAACGCAAGTGCTACCAAGGCACGAGCCACCGCAGAGGCTGAACGCGCTAGGGCCGAATATAGTCGGAAAGAGGCAGCCATAAGGGCAGAGAGAGCGCGCATAGAAGAGCAAGAGCAGACAGCCACCACTGCCAGTGCTGCCGCCGCTGCAGCCACTGCCACCGCCAGTGCCACCGCCACTGCCGCCACCGCAGCCACTGCGCGTAGGAAAGCCGAATTTGACGCAGAACTAGAGGCCCTAAATCAAGAAAGAGAAGCCGCCATAGCCCAAGCCGAAGCCGAAGCCTTAGAAGCAGCTGCGAGACAGGATGGCGAGGAGGAACCGTACAGACGGATAGCCTCAGAGGATCCAGTCCTACGCACTGAGGACTATGTGAGGAGCCTCTTCAGTGTACTCACCAGCGCACCATCCCAACACAACGGGAGTGACACCACAGACACCGAAGACTTGCTAGGTCTACGTGGAGAAGAAGCTGTTCATTCAAGGGTACACGCTACCTGGGAAAGCCACGGCCGCAACAGTGATCCACACGCCAGCATGTACACGGATGCACTACAATAGGCTCGCAATCCAGGTACACCCACACGGGAAAACGCAGCTCCTCACACCGACCAGCAGTCACTACATGTCCACGCCAAGGAAGAGGCGACCGCAAGGACCCTCCCGGCAACTACCTCAGAACGCGACCAACACACCGACGCATCAGGCCTAACAGACATGGGCAAGTATATGATCCGGCGTGACATGGTGCAAACAGAACTTACCAACTTTGACGACTGCCCTCAGAACTACCGAATGTGGAAGTCCACATTCAAAGACGCCATCAAAAGTCTGGACTTCTCCGCAAGGGAAGAACTCAGACTGCTAACTAAATTGCTGGGGAAAGAATCCATCGAACATGCGAAGAGACTCAGGGCAGCGAACGTGAACCACCCCCAAGTAGGTCTTGACTTGGTATGGGAAAGGCTAGAGGAGTGCTATGGTAGCCCGAAGCGGTCAAAGACGCACTCTTCAAAAGAGTCGACGACTTCCCTAGAATCACAGTCAGGGACTACTCGAAGTTGCGAGAACTCGGGGACCTGCTGCAGGAGCTGGAGTTTGCAAGAACGGACCAATCCTTAACAGGTTTCAACGTCCTAGACTCAGCTCGTGGAGTGAGACCCATCTTGGAGAAGCTACCCTACAACCTCCAAGAAAGGTGGATGTCACAAGGCTCCAAATACAAAAGGGAGAAGCAAGTCGCCTTCCCTCCCTTCTCATTCTTCTTGAGCTTCATCCGCGAAGCGGCAAAGACAAGGAACGATCCCAGTTTCATCTTAGGTGCACAGACCACACACAGTGCAAGCAACCTGAGGAATGAAAGGCCAGCGGCGAGATACGGTAATGCTAGAACACCTATCTCGGTCCACAGGACAGACGTGTCCCCCCACGACGCAAACTACTCCCGACCAGTCGGTTACCGAAGACAAGAAACCAAGGGACCCAAAGAGGGAATGTCCCATACACAAGAAGCCACACCCACTTAACAGGTGCTTTGGGTTCAGGATAAAGTCCCTAGAGGAACGCAAGAAGTTACTCTGAGAATTCAGAGTTTGCTTCAGGTGCTGCGATTCCACGACTCATCTAGCCAATGACCGTAAAGAAGCCATCAAATGAGTAGTGTGCAAAAGTGACAAGCACGTAACATCTCTACATCCAGAGGCGCTGACACTCCACCAACTCAACAACCCATCCTGCATAGCGTAGCATGGCGGGGAGGAAGGAAAAGGAGAGCCAACATCTGTCACGTCTCAGTGCACCGAGGTTTGCGGAAAAGGATGTGACAAAAGATCCTGCTCTAAAACATGCCTTGTCGCACTGCACCCTCAGGGAGAACCTGAGAAAGCTATTCGGATTATGCAATCCTCGACGATCAAAGTAACAGATCATTGGCGAAGACGGAATTCTTCAACTTATTCAACGCACAAGACAATGCCTCACCCTACACCCTCAGAACCTGTGCAGGGTTAACTGAGACAACAGAGAGAAGAGCAAATGGCTACATTATACATTCAGTGGACAACAGAGTGAAGATAGCACTCCCCAAACTCATAGAGTGAAACTACATGGCTGCAAACAAGGAGGAGATTCCCACACCAGATGTGGCACGCCATCACCCCACACCTCAGAGGAATAGCCAACTACATCCCGCCGGTAGAACAAGGCGCCAAGATCTTGCTGCTGCTCGGTAGGGACATCCTGAGGGTGCACAAAGTCTGTAAACAGCGCAACAGACCCGACAACGCTCCATTCGCCCAAAGACATTGACCTAGGATGGGTGATAGTTGGCAACATGTGCATTGACAAAGGCACGAACCAGACTATATAGACACCTGCAAAACAGCAAAAACAGAATGTGGACACACATCTGTCACGATGGACACCAACTTTATCAACACATTTATATTTCTGGGTACTTGATTGAACAGAACAAGTTGCAAAATAAATTGTGATTTATTTCCTTAATAGACAAACACACTACATCTGCAGAATACACTTAAAACAACACTTACCAGGATAAGGGAATGAAAGAAATTGTCCTTGGAACGAAAGAAATTGTCCTTTTCTTGCAAGCGCCAGAAATGCAACCTTGGTTTAAAAGTCCTGTGCTTATGTTGTTATTAACCCCTTCACTCCTGGACTGGTTGCCGCTGTGCTGGAACAAAGTCTTGCATCTTTACATCATGGATCAAAATTCAGGATTCACCCTGGGGATACCTGGGGAGCAACAGTTATAGACTGCCCAAAGCTATCTTTAACATGTGGATCCAATCCCCCTCGTGGGAACCATTAACCCACCAATAGCCAGTTTACACACAGTTCATAAGACCGGTCAAAAGGGCTGTCCGGTGGGCAGGGCACACGGGTCAGCTTGACGCCCATGCCACTTAGCATACCTGGGCTACACTCATAACTTGGTGCCGCTAAGTCTGATTTCTGACTCAGAGGTGTCACTAGCCTGACATCTGTTGTGCATCAGGATGCCCGTTTTGTATACATTATGGGTCTTCTGTGTCTTTTCATAACTGACACTCTTTTAGACAGGGAGATGCTAATCAACTAGATCCCTTTGATAAACTGTCTTAAGTTTGACTGTCATATCCATAAGTCATATCCTTTGATTCCATCATAAAAATACCGTAGCTCAGAGCTGTATGTCCACGGAATTCCTGCTTGGACTTACAAAAAAATACCTCCTGCCTTACATTTAAAATCTGCAGTTTTTACACACTTTATTAAAACAACATGTTACGTTTCTGTTATTGTGAAGGAATAGGAGCCAGCGTTCCTATGCAATGCTCACATGGAACAGCCATGCAGTACAAACAATGAATTGCTTCCAAATCATACAGCACAATGTAGTATATCCTTGCCACTAGTAACCCTTAAAGCCACTCTTTGTGGACTCCCACTAACCTCTGTATAAGGTTTATTTTGTACTAGCTGAATATACCCGGCGTTGCCCGGGGTGTAAATACGTAATAGGTAGTATTATTTATAAATCGTGGAACCATAGGTGACTATTTGTTGTAAAGGTTGGATAATAATGTTGAAAAGAAAGATGGAATAAAATGTAATACGATGTTGTTGTTTTAAAAATAGTTTATTGTAAAGACCCCACAGTACAATGTATATTTTGGTGACATAAGAGATGTAAAAATGTTATGAATGTGTCCTGCTATGGTGTTAGGCGGCGGGTGGCGCGTGGTTTGTGAGTGCTGTCTGTGAGTGGGGGGCCTGCTAGGGGTGTGAGGCGGCGGGTGGCGCGTGGGTTGTGAGTGCTGTCTGTCGGTGGGGGTCCTGCTAGGGTGTGAGGCGGCGGGTGGTGCGTGGGTTGTGAGGGCTGTCTGTGAGTGGGGGTCCTGCTAGGGTGTGAGGCGGCGGGTGGCGCGTGGGTTGTGAGTGCTGTCTGTGAGTGGGGGTCCTGCTAGGGTGTGAGGCGGCGGGTGGCGCGTGGGTTGTGAGGGCTGTCTGTGAGTGGGGGGAGTGGAGGAGGGGGAAGGGGGGAGTGTAGGGGGGGGAAAGAAGGGGGGGGAAAGAAGGGGGGAGTGGAGGGGAGGGAGGGGGGGAATGGAGGGGGGGAAGGGGGGGAGGGGGAGGGGGGGGAGGGGGGGGAAGGGGGGGAGTGGAGGGGGGGAAGGGGGGGAGTGGAGGGGGGGAAGGGGGGGGGAGTGGAGGGGGGAGAGAGGGGGGGTGGAGGGGGGAGGGGAGTGGAGGGGGAGAGCGGGGGTGGAGGGGGGGTGGAGGAGTGGAGGTGGGGAGAGATTGGAGAGGGGAGAGTGGAGGGGGGGAGAGTGGAGGGGGGGGAGAGTGTAGGGGGGGAAAGAGTGGAGGGAGGGGGAAAGAGTGGAGGGAGGGGGAAAGAGTGGAGGGGGGGGAAATAGTGGAGGGGGGGAAGAGTGGAAAGGGGGGGAATAGAGGAGGGGGGGGAGAGTGGAGGGGGGGGAAGAGTGGAGGGGGAGAAAGAGTGGAGGGGGAGAAAGAGTGGAGGGGGGGGAAAGAGTGGAGGGGGGGAAAGAGTGGAGGGGGGGGAAAGAGTGGAGGGGGGGAAAGAGTAGAGGGGGGGAAAGAGTGGAGGGGGGGAAAGAGTGGAGGGGGGGAAAGAGTGGAGGGGGGGGAAAGAGTGGAGGGGGGGAAAAGAGTGGAGGGGGGGAAGAGTGGAGGGGGGGGGAAGAGTGGAGGGGGGGGGAAGAGTGGAGGGGGGGGGGGAAGAGTGGAGGGGGGGAAAGAGTGGAGGGGGGGGGGAAGAGTGGAGGGGGGGGGAAAGAGTGGAGGGGGGGGGAAAGAGTGGAGGGGGGAAGAGTGGAGGGGGGGGAAGAGTGGAGGGGGGGGAAGAGTGGAGGGGGGAAGGAGTGGAGGGGGGGAAGGAGTGGAGGGGGGGGAAAGAGTGGAGGGGGGGAAAGAGTGGAGGGGGGGGAAAGAGTGGAGGGGGGGAAGAGTGAAGGGGGGGGGAAGAGTGGGAGGGGGGGAAAGAGTGGAGGGGGGGAAAGAGTGGAGGGGGGGGGGAAGAGTGGAGGGGGGGAAAGAGTGGAGGGGGGGTAAGAGTGGAGGGGGGGGGGGTAAGAGTGGAGGGGGGGGAAAGAGTGGAGGGGGGGGAAGAGTGGAGGGGGGGAAAGAGTGGAGGGGGGGAAAGAGTGGTGGGGGGGAAAGAGTGGAGGGGGGAAAGAGTGGAGGGGGGAATGAGTGGAGGGGGGAATGAGTGGAGGGGGGAATGTGTGATGTGGAGGGAGGGAAAGAGTGGAGGGGAGGGAAAGAGTGGAGGGGAGGGAAAGAGTGGAGGGGAGGGAAAGAGTGGAGGGGAGGGAAAGAGTGGAGGGGGAGGGAAAGAGTGGAGGGGGGGAAGAGTGGAGGGGGGGAAGAGTGGAGGGGGGGATAGAGTGGAGTGGGGGGGATAGAGTGGAGGGGGGGAAGTGTGAGGGGGGAAGGAGTGGTGGGTGGAGGGGTTAAGTGGAGGGAGGGGTGAAGTGGAGGGGGGGAGGAAATGGAGGGAGGGGTGAAGTGGAGGGGGGGGGGGAAAGTTCTGATTAGAACCAACGCTAACACCACCCTAACACCTGTCACTAGTTTTAAATACCTGGGCTTATGGTTTGACTCCCACTTAACATTCGGGATGCACATTGATACCCTGACAACCAAGACCTATGCAAACTAGGGGTACTTTACAGGAACAAATCCACCCTAAGTCTCCTGGTCAGGAAGCGTATCGCACAGCAGATGCTAATGCCAATTATTGACTATGGAGACATAGTATATGGCTCGGCTCCTCAAACCCACCTTAGCAAACTTGACACCCTCTACAATTCAATTTGTCGTTTTGTTCTCCAATGCAACTACAACACACACCACTGCGAAATGCTCAAAGAACTAGATTGGTCAACACTAGAGTCTAGGCGCAAAGTTCACCTTTCCTGTCTTGCCTTTAAATTCTTCATGGGCAAGCTACCCAGCTACCTGAACAAGCTCCTCACCCCTACCACTTGCAGCACTTATCACCTGAGATCAGACTCCAAAAGACTATTCATGGTCCCAAGGCTCACAAAGTATCCGGACGTTCCTCCTTCTCCTTCCGTGCACCCCAAAACTGGAACAACCTACCAGAGACTCTCACATCCACCACCAGTTTAAGTTCTTTCAAATCTAAGGCTGTCTCACATTTTAACCTGGTCTGTAACTGTTTCATACGCTCATAATATATATTTTCTTTAACTGTGCACGCAATGTCTTGTATATAATGTATACCCTGTTCATTTATGTAACTGTACTTGTAACCATGTATTATTTGTTTTTCTCTGTGCCCAGGACATACTTGAAAACGAGAGGTAACTCTCAATGTATTACTTCCTGGTAAAATATTTTATAAATAAATAAATAAGGATGCCGACTGTCAAATGTTCTCACCACTTATACAATGTGAAATGCAGAGGAGATCCTCTTTCTACCCCCTCCTCTCCCTTATATACCTTCCCCATCCCCTCCCCCCCCCCTATCCCCCATCCTATCTTCCCCTCTCCCCCCTCCCTTTTCCCACCCAGGACACCTCCCCCCGCCCATCCCTCCCCCCAAGCTCCGCGCCCCCGCTCTCCCCCCTGCCTGCCCTACCCCCTTTCACCTTTCTATAAGAGGAGATACTAACAGGTAGCCCCACAGAGGGGACATACTCTGATGGAGCTAAGGTGCCCGTCCCCCCTCCTGGGAATATCTACCTGAAATAGAGGAATGTATCGTATCATTAGAATGTTATACTAAAATGCAATAGGTACTAAACTTTGTTCCCCTAACGTTTCAATACTGTTGCTATGTATCGACGCCTTCTGTAAGCTAAGTTGTTTTTGTTAGGTAATACTTGAGATGAGAAAATGTTCCATTAAACTATGGTCTGTCCCAAGCCCCTGGTTAACGTACTGAACAAGAATGCTTGGCACATATCTCTTACCTTTCTAAGCTTCCCCCTCCCGCTTTATCCCCTCTATCCCCTCCTCCTTACCCCCTCACTCCTCCCCCCCATAACCCTGCGTTCTGTCCTACCTCCTCTCTTCAACTTCCAACCAACTCGCCCCAGAGCCAGCACTCCTGATTCAAAAAGCTAGGTGTATCACTGTGCCCACTCAAGGGTCCGCGCCTCCCCGGCCCCCGCGAGTTGACAGTCCCGGACTTACCCCCCTAAGGGCCCTAAGCCCAACAACCGGCTAGTAGACTACCGGTTTCACTTGTTCTAGGCCATTCAGAAGCCTAGTCTTTTTCTTTTTCTATCTCTCCCACTTAGACCCCTGCTGACACTGTCCCAACAGGACCCCCCCCCCCCTGCTCCCCCCCTTCCCACCCCCTCCCCCCTCCCCGGTCGGCCGAATCTGATTCAA